>NC_089686.1:28632271-28854771 GCF_031753505.1 Anomalospiza imberbis | reverse complement strand
TAAACCTAATGTATTGAGATTATATCCATAGCTGGCTAATGTATTAAGTGCAGAGGTGATGGCCACCAGGTCATTGCCTGTAAAGCCAGATAAAACTGCTGGAAAGGCTGCCACTCCAGCAAGGTTAGCATGTCCTAATAGCCCTGCAGCAGCTGCAGCAGTTGGTAACACTTCAGCAGTGTTTGCATAAGGAGATCCGGTTGGATTGGAATTGGCCACTGGACCTGTGACATTGGCATAACTGATATTGAGACAGCTGCCACTCTGTGGATCCTCTTGTATCTTCTGGATGATAAGTTCAACAGCTTTTCGGTTTTGTTCAGGTTCTCCACTCACAGTGACAACCCTCTCTTGCAAGTTGATCCCATCAGGTTTCTGGGAAAGCTGTACCCAAGCCCCTGACTGCTCCATTATAGCCTTCACTGTAGCACCTCCCTTCCCTATTATCAGACCTGCTGTGCTGTTGGGAACTATAATCTTTACCTGTAATTGAAAAAAATATATATAAATAATACTTCTGCTTTGTGCATAAACACTATAATATTTTTGCTACCCTATAAAAGGAAGGAAAAGAATGAAGCAAGTTAGTTACCATGTTTTTAAAAGAAAGGGTTAAAAAAATTAAAAAGAAGTACAGCTCATCATGCTTTTTAATGCTCTGCATGTTTCAAATATATATTAAGAAATAAAGGTAAATTAACAGGAAAATAATTTTTATCATTCTCCCACAGGAAATACTGCTTTCAGCATAGTACAGTTCAGACCAAAAGATTAAGAAAATGCAGCTATTATATTCATATGGAAAGATTATCTTAGATTGTATCAAACTGAGTATTTTCACATGATTCCTCCCTTTCCAGGCAAATGTAGCAAAACAACTTCTTTGGCAAAATTTGTCTTAAATTCTTTACCTTCCTTTAAAACATCTATAGTAGCAATAATTAAAAAAAAAAAAGGAAAGAAAGAAAGAAAGAAACAGAGCAAACCAAAACCAAAACAAACAAAAAACCACAAGCAAAACATTCAGCTAAACCTTGGACAAAGGTGGTCTTGAAAAGGACATGATCTTGATTCTTTAACCGGTGACCCACATCAGAGTATGGAAATTCATTATCTGATACACTGTATTATTATTGTTCAGCCTATGGAAATTAAATTTTACAGGAAAGGGTATCTAAGAGCTGAGATTTTGAGAGTATAAAACATGGCATTTGTACAGTTAAAAGTTTACCAAATGGTTTCAAACAAAGGTTATTTATCTATAAATCCTACCTTTTCTTCTGTTTAAACAAGTTTCAAACTGACACAACATAATTAATGTCAATAAATGCATTACCTATTGACTTACTGCTATGAGTGAAGAATGATGCCCAGGATAAAAATTCAATACTTTTACATATTTTCATAGATTTTTTTTTTTGATATACCTTTTACAAATGTGTCCCAAAGTTTTAATGCACTGTCAATTTTAGGACATTGAATTAATAAGATGTTTTATTTTACAAAAGTTTTGGTTTTAGTAGCTTTGTGTTCAGATATCCATTCATCCAATTTTGTTGAATATATGTAGGGGCAACACTTTTCAGTCCTTTCACCAAAATTCTATCTAAAGTCTTAGCAACAAAACAATACAAAATACAATTAAATGTTATTAGTAATAGTCTCTTTTTATTGCCTCATTATAAAGTCGAACTAATTGCAAACCAATATGCATGCCCTACAAATAAAGCTAGAAAAAGCTTATTAGATGTTTCCAATGGTTATGTTAGCATGAAAATCATATCTTTGAGAATCCAGCATACTAGAAACTTGAGAAACACTTATATTTTCCAATTAAACAATATGTACATTAAAAATAAGAATATATCATACTGTATTTTGCACTGAATTGTTTTAAATTATATACATAATTTTTAATTCAGAATTTCATTGGCATCAAAACAGAACATGTTCTATAGAATAAATAAAAAATTATCAGATGCTGACTTATTCTAAAGGGAAAGTGAAAGTAGGGTATTAAAAAAAATTTAGTCCACCCATATATTAAATAATCCTACAAAAAATCATGGTACATATACTTAAATACATAATGACACATTTTATATATATATTCGTAGGCAGACTTAGTTTTAAGTCAGGACACTTGCTAGTAATTTTAAATGTAGTTCAAGGTATTTGGTAATTTTAAGGTAACCTTTTTTAGTTTTCTTATCATAAAAAAAAACAACTCTTAGTTTTGATTATATATTTCAGTTCTAGATAAAAATACATTAACTAATTGCTAAATAGAAGAATTGTCCAGATTTCTGCAAAATTTTTTTTGGGGGGGGGTTTGCTTGTTTGTTTTTGGTTTTGGGTTTGTTTTTTGTTTTTGTTTATGTGGGGTTTTTTTTGGTTTTTTGTTTTTTTTGGTTGTTTTATTTTATATGTTTTTCGGTGGGTTTTTTTTTTTTTTGGTAACACTCCAAAAATGCAGCACTGCACAGTTGTCATTATTATGGTTTTGTGCTGCATACTATAGAAAACGTTTACTTTCCTCCACCGGTTTAAGACACACTAACAGGTTCTGTGGGAGATTTCGATAAGCAATGTGCATAGTTCTGGTCTAGGCAGGCATAAGTGCTTATGCAAATTTAAATGAAAAACATAAAAACGTAAGAAGGTACAAAAATACACTCTTATAACCATACATGTGATTTCAGATGTAAATAGGATATTTATTGCCAGTGCAGTATTGTTGCACCTGTAATATTATAGTTACGTATGCAACATATGAAAATCCAGGTTACTGTGACATATCTGGGATTATTCTAAAGCTGGATGTAGTAAAGTAAAGCAGTGGTTTAATTCAGCCACAAAATTAAAAAGGAACTCTTCTCTATGCAGCAAGAAAGATTTTTGCAATGAGAAACTGGTACTTTTCACTTGACACACCAATGTTCATTAGGTTACTATTAACAGCTGTACTCAGCAAAATTATCTGTCTTATCAGAGGAGAGATAAAGAATGATCTCCTTCTCCTTACTCATCCACTCCCTCCTTGTCCAGACACGGTTTTGTATTTAGCATTACAAAAACCATAAAAATTATGATGCATTTTGAAAAAAAAACCCCATAAACTTTAATGTGCTGGATTATTATATGTTTGTCCGCTTCAGAAATAAAGATACCCTTTTCCAAATATCTGATTTAGAAACAGACTATTGTTTCTTCCATTGGCAACTCTCTTAAATGCTATTAGTTTAGGAATATACCAATAATACCCTTTCAAATATGACCCCTGCCATGGTGAATATTTCACATATTTACATACAGGACATCTTTTAAGAACATATATGAATTAAAGAATTAGACAGTATGCGTCTATTTAATGTTAGGATAAAAACATTACATTCCTGTGAAAATTTGGTTTGAAAAAAACATAAATGCAACTGCACTCATTTTACTTAAAATATAAGCAATCCTGCAGTTCTTGAAATGAAGAGCAAT
Organism: Anomalospiza imberbis; assembly: GCF_031753505.1. NCBI lineage: Eukaryota > Metazoa > Chordata > Aves > Passeriformes > Viduidae > Anomalospiza > Anomalospiza imberbis. Next base: position 28,851,282 of record NC_089686.1, on the reverse strand, counting down.
ATTAGTATTGTTTTGAAATATTCAGCTGTAACATCCTTGTATTTGTGACAGCTAATTTAAAATTTCATTTAAAAATTTTGATAATTATTTTTAAAAGCAAAATATATTTAGGATTTTTTTTTATTTAGGACTATTAATACTTGCTACCAGTTGGTAATTCACCACCTATTTCTTTTATTCGCTAATTTTTTCCCTTTGTTTATATATTGGAATATCAAGTCTTTATGGCAAACATTGGTTGTGCTGTATAATAACACAGTATCTAACATATTAGATAGATCACAGAGGTCTAGGTGGAAGTAGAAAAGAAATACTACAAATAATTTTTTTCTTTTCTTTTGAAGCCTAAAATCCATACAGTCACTAAGTAAAAAGGTATAAAATGATACAAAACAACTCAGAAAATGAAAAATAAAATATTTATTTGGTTTTGTTACCTGCATGACCACCATTTTTAAAAAAAGTACTTAACTGTCAGGGAAATTGGACAGTGCACTTATTTTCCTTTTACAGATAACAGGTTCAGAAACTGATTTGGATGCAGAAGTGAGAAACCTCTATCCAAAATAAGTGCTCTGAGCTATCCAATAAAGGTATCTTTCACTACCCAGGAAGATTAGGTTTCTAGGTTTGTTTGTATGCTCCTGGCTATATCCAAATTTGTGCAGCAAAAAGGAGATTGAGTATCTAAAGCAATTATGAACATACGCTTACATATGCATAAGAATAAGTACATGTGCAATTTATTTTGTTTAAATGCTATAGAAAGAAAAAAAGGAAGTAACTCAACCTTTATTTCATGTCAAATAGATTTTCTAAAAATTAAGGACTGCAATTATGACATTTGCTTACTCACAAAGCAAATTAATTATTTACACAGGCATCACTTTCATCCTATTTGCATTAGCATAAGCAAGTTCAAAACCAGGCTCAAAAAATATAATACTTCTTCCCCCAAAATCATCCAACTATAACAAATATAATAGAAACAAAGTACTTTCTCTGCATACATTTTCAGTGAAACATGACTGTGTCTTTAAAAGCCTTGACAAAAGTCAAAGAAACTTGGGCTCTAAGAAGGGCTCCAACTGGAGAGCAGTTTGCTGCCCTCAGTTCCCAATGAAATCTGCAGAGATTTGATGCAACTCTGCCCTTCAAAGGAAAAGGCCTGCTACTCAAGGGATCTCAACCACTATGTCCAGAGACACAATTCAAACTGCTTTTAACTTTTGCCACATGAGTAGCTCATATAAATCCTAGACTCCTAAATCGTGTATCAGCTAAATCCCTAAACCTTTCCCATTTATTGATAACCCACTTGCATAAGCCATGCTGCATTCATATATCACTTCACAATTGCCTAAAAGTCCTCTGATTTACCAAACTGAAAGCCCTGGCTCAGATAAGTGAGCAGAATAGCATCTAGTGTGGAATGCCAGATGTTTGGTGATTATGCTCTGCCCCTCTCATCCTCCCCAGTGCTGCACTGAGATAATCTGCACTGAGCAGCTATGAATGCACATGAATACATGCCAAATATTTTCATAGGAAGAGGAACCATGACCAAATCTGCACTACTACCCATGTCCTGCCAATTCTCATTCCCACTCCTCTCATGTAAAGACTTCCAACAACCCATAGGAAAGTTTCCACTCTTTCACTTTTCCACTGCTTTATTTCTTTGCCCTCCTTCTCTCTGACAGTATTTGGTCTGGTTATATTATCACTTCTCACAGTCTCTAGAACTGAAGGGATGGCAATCAAAAAACTCACACTGTACATGCCACCCAGCTAATACAAAGTCTACAGTGATAAATGTAGTGGAAGGATGAAATGCAGGCTTGATAGCAAGAATTAGCACTTGATGTGGCTGTTATACCAATTATAGTAACTGTATGTTAAGAAGGTTGAAAAACATGGTTTTATGTTTCAAGTTTCACATCGTGGCATGACACATGCCTGCACTAAATTACACCAGAAGAGAAATATAACTGATTATACAAAATAGCATCAAAACTTGAAAAAAACAAACCAAACAATTCAACAGTGGAAATATTTAAATACATCAGCCTCGGTTTATTCCACTTCTGTGAAGTGTTTCTAAGAGATTGCACAGAGATTAATGAACCAAGGATCTTTTTTATCTATTATTCAGGTTTCCTTTTTCCTATTTTATTTTCAACAGCATAATTATAATTCACTCCATGAATTTTCTGTAACAGTTGTTCTTTTTCCTTCAGTTAAATCTTTCAACTACTTGTCTAATGCTGTTTTATGTTTTTCTTAACAGAAAAACATTTTACAGAAAAGATTCCATCTAATCTAACAAATTCATACTAATTTGTCACAATTTCTACATTTTAGTCTCTAAAGCAAATAACTGCATTTCCTCAAAATTGTAAATTGCTGCATTCTATTTCATATATTTTTCTTGGTTTTTTTTTTTTTTTTTCTTTCTGTCTTCTTGCTCATCAATTGTCTTAAACTCTTTAAAACTCACTCTGGCCTCTGGATTCTACATCTGAAAAGTTCATGCTATTTTAGTTGCTCATATGACTACAGGCTGGGACTTGGTGAGAAGGTATACTGAACATACCAATTCCTGTTAGAAAGCAGTCAGTGAGGAGTAGGATCACCTAGGATTTTTTTTGTGTGGCAGGATAAACAAACTGCTACATTGGGCTTGTGAGTAGTCCCATACCACCCATCCTTAAGTGGCACTATAACAAAAATCTCAGAGAAAATCAGGATCAACTGAAGATGTGATAGAAGTTCTTCTGAAATCAAGCCACCAAGAACCACAAGTTAAAGGCAGCACAAGCTACTGAAAGGTCATGAGTCATCCCACCAATATAGCAGGCAGCCATGCAAGGCTGCTCTAGACAGATGTTTGCTCATGTCAGATTTGGGCTCAGCTTCCATCCGTAGCCTTACACAGAAAATCTCTACTTATTGCACATACATAGTCTCAAGGAAGCTACTGGAGTTTCTCTCAATATTTTCAGTATCTCTGGACTGGATTCCATACTGGATTCATGCACGTGCTGAAACATGAATTTACTTTTTCAGAGGTGTCCTGAACAAATTCCTGGTTGCTCAGTTCCAGATTATATATTTGGGCTTTAGAGAAAATTCTTAGAATGAATATAGACATCTTTTAGAGACATTTTTCTGATAGTCCGCTTGATACTTATTTACAAAACTAGGCACATATCCATAAAAAGCAAAGCAGTTCTTTGTAAATTTAGCTGGGTCATCAGGTAAATAAACCTGGACCATAAATTGTCATCTTCTCTGACCATGCTTAAATTCTGTAAATGTCATTCCAACTCAGTTTCTCTCTTTCTACAAAAGAATGTCTAGAACTGAAATAATGTGCGAATGAGTGCAATGGATTGTGGGAAGAGATTAGCTGCTACTTTGTTCCTCAACATAATGCACTCTTTCTTTTTCTAGTCATGTTTGTGTTAATAAGATTTTCTTCTCATCACAATACAGTATATATACTGGTAGTATTCCCATCATAAATGTTGCCTGCAATTATTCCAAGATGAATATAATTTTGCTACTTCCCTATGTTGCCTCTTTGTGTTATTTCTTATTTCTGACCTCATAATTAGTTTCTTTCAAGACAATTCTAGGTTAACTTAATTAATTTAGAAAATATTGCAACTCTGAGTTTTGTCTCAAATCACACTAGATTATTACAAATATAATAAATTGACAGAGCAAATAGATATTCTAAAATGTTTTATTTTACGTCCTGGTACACTACAGGAGGATTTTAGTCTGATACTGACACTACTGTTTATCAGAAGTGTTTCTTTTTCTCCAGGTCTTAGATCTCCTCTCTCACCTAAGGCTGCATTTATCATTTCATTTTAGTCACAAAAAAACTATTACACAATAGAAACCTAACTTCAACTTAAATACCCAGGAACAATTTACATCTGAAATCACAAGGTTTATAAAGTCAAAACTAAGCAGAAGAAATATTTACTAGAGATAAGACTGTAAAAGCATGTTTTGCACAAATTGCTCTTTTGGCTTAAATCAATACTATTTTTCAATTAGCATTTGATATTAAACCTTGACTCTTTGAGGCACTCAAAAAAAGTCACTCCCACTTTTTTTAGTAACTACCTAATTACAATTCTGCCCACTTTAAAGTCTGAACATTAAGATTTTTCTTTCATGCTTTTAACTAAAGATGTAATTTGGAATGCAAATTTCTCACAGCAAGGAACTAGCAGATCATGTTTAAAGAAACAAGAAAAATATTCTTGTGCCTGTTTTAGTTGCCCTTCTGTCACCAGTGTGTGTAGGCTCTAACTCATAAATAGAAAGGCTTCTTCTCTCAAAAGCAGAATGTGTGCACAGCCAAGTTGTGTACACAGAAAGAACAATTGCTAAAACAATGTTGGTTATACAGGTGGCTGATTTCATAAGATTATCTAGTCCTGAAGAAAGTATTATTAAAATTTTACACTCACATATGCGCACATAAAAATCTGAATAGTTTCATAAGTATCCCTCAAGAAAACATGATTCAAAACTGTGGGAATGGAGTAAACCAACTCCTTCATGAATTCTCTATGATACATAGTTTTAATAACATAGACAAGAAATTTAACTTTTCTAATTTTTTCTCAGTAGCATAAAAACAACATTCCATATTTAATGCATTAATGTTTCATGAGCTTCAAATTACATTTGCAAAGAAGTGTAATGCATTTTGAGAAGCTTCATTTATACTTTTCAGTTTTTTATAATTAAAAAAAGAAAAAATGAGTTGGTTACGTACTAAATTACACAAGAGAAAAAATTAATAGATTTTCACTCAGTTGCAGAGAATGCAGTATACATAGAAAATTAGGCATCCATATTGGCTCTGCCATTGTTCAAATGAAACATTTTTAAAAAGACAGAAAGCACGAATACTAACAGTTCTGTCCAGTATTGTCCAAAACTTTTAGTGATGATGGAATGCTAACCCTATTCTCTATTTAAAATCACCAAAGTTTCCCCTCCCCCTATCTAAAATTTCTCTTTTTTTAAATCTTTCTTATATAATTTGTTGCATGGTGTCCTATGCTAACATTTCACAGAGCCAAGGATGGGTTTACAAAATGCATGAATATTTACAGAACTATTAAGTATAGCAAATTGGGATACTTCTATCTGAAAAAAACATATAATGTAATTTCATTACTGGAATTGCTGAAAAAAACCACTTCTCAATACAAAATAATTGATATATAATGTAGATAATTTATATATTTTAAAACCATATATGCCTCACTGATGGTATCACTAAAACTCCCACGGTTTTACATTAGACAGGATCTAACTTATGAGCTTATAAAAGCCACTCCAGTTTCAAAACTTAATTGATCTTCTTGACAGACAGAGAGACAAAGTGGGTGCATCCCTTTTTTTTATGCTTTCCCGGTCACAGATCCGTAGATGTTTGGCTCCTCATAGCTATTAACTCATTGGCTAAAGAAGCATGGCACTGGTTGCTTTCCTGACAAAGCTTCAGAAGGTAAATACATAAATGAATAGGACATTTCTGCACTCCTCAAGAGAATCCTTTAAAGACTGCATGCATGAGCTTTACAGGTACTCCCCAGAAGCAGATCAGCCATAAACTTGCTCTGAATGACATGCTGTATTTTACCTAGAAAATTTGCACTTGATGAGAAGTAATCATTGGAAGAAATCCTATGGCTAACACATACAAGAGATTTGCTTAGATGTTAGTAACAAATCTTGGACAGCCTATAACTTAGGAATCAATTTTCCATTGACTTCCAGGAGACTGATGCTTCCTTTTTTAATTTTTTTAAAATGCTTTTAATGGCCATGTACCTGCAAGTCTTAGAGAAAACTAACAGTATTTTAAAATAACCCTTTGAGTGGAATATGAGTTTTCAAGATGAAGATACACTGTTAACATTACAAAGCATCACAGCTATCAACAGTGTTCAGTTTTCAGTATAAACTTGCATAAATATGGGTAGAATATACAATTATGTTCTTCTAAAAGAATCAATGCAGAAAATTATATGCATTAGTTATATCATTTAATTAAATTCAGAGGAAAGAATAGCCAATATAAATGTGCTAAGGGACTTGCCATTTCTCTGTCAATGACATTTTTCATTGAAACTCACTAAAACTTGAAATCTTGGAAAAACTAAACCCTGTATATTAGAAATACATTAAGATTTTTATGTTTTGACATTGCTAGCCAGATCACATTATTTTAACAGCATGCTAAACCTTTTCTAAATTAATTTAGGATTTAAATTCAAATATGAAATCGTGTTTCAGCATTACTGGTAAGAATACTGAAAATCAGTCTCTGGAAACCACATTTAAAAATTAATCTATCGCTTATAGGACTGACAGGACAAAAGAATGCTAAGAGTTTTGTTTTCAGAGGATCTTTGCCACAGTTGATTTCTACAAGATAATTCAGGAATCATTTGGCAATTCTGAACAAAATTTAAGTTATCATCTATTTATCATCTGCAGGAGACCTCTCTTTTAAAAGACGTGGAATCAAGGTGAATCAGCAGAACCATTTCAGTTCTATGGCACGGAAACCAAGAATTTATTATGACCATTTAAGCAGGGGGCATTTCTTGCTTGCTCAAAGCTCTTTGTGATCCTTTTATGAGAGGCCAAAAGAGAGAGACTGATCATCAGCAAGAGGAACTTTATGGTTACTCATATCAACAGGTTTGTGATTCCTAAATGAAGTAGGAAAAGTGCTCAGAAAATGTGACAGTTGTTAGTCCCTTTCTTGAAATACACTGTCTATTTCTATATTTATTATTTTCTTGCTCACAAATAGTCCCCAATTTTGCTATCACAGTTATCATATTCTGATCTTCTGAAAATTAAAGTTTTAAGTGAGAATCTGTGGGATTGAAAAAATGATAGATTTTTAAATAAGGAGGTAAAAGAAAGTGTAACTAGCTGAATGTGTTTTGGCTAAATTAACACTATTGAGTTTTCATTTCCATAAAATAAAATAATGATACTAAACCCTAACATCCCCTCCTACACTATTTGTAATTAAAATTCTGGGGTAATTACTCTGTCTCCATAGAAAGAAAGGGGAGACAAACACAAATTAAAACCCTTGTGGTAACTCTATTAATGTCTCAGGTCCATAAAAATAAGAGGATATTTATTCTTGTTTTCCTCTACAGACAGTTGGGTATAGCTTCATGGTGTTTTTCACTATAAAAAGAAATTGAAAAGGAAAAATGGCACAAAGCTAATGCCCAAATGTTTTCCTAAAAACTGTATAAATATAATTTTTCTTACAAGTTTTTTTCCTGAAAACATCCATATTATTTTAGATATAAACACATGGTAAGATGGTAAAGCCAAATAGTTTTTAAAAAGAGGAATATTTTAACAGTAACTAACTAGTTTAATTAACTAACTAAACATAACAAAAAAAGCCAAAAAACACCGAAAAACAAAACATTGAAAGACCTTCTCACCATTCCCACAGACATATGATTTAATAGAAAATCTTACAGAAAAGTAAATAAATGAAGCAAATCCAAACCTATCTGAATATATATCACTTCTATTGATACTTTAATATGCACACACAGTACTGTACTATAAATATATACTGCTATATAAGAATGCCTAATACTTGATTTACTTGTAAGTGGAAGCAGTCCTCTTGCACTGAGTATCTAGTGAAGAGTTTAAGCTTAGGCAGAGACTGCAGAAGCTACTTATTCAGCAGTGCCTCTTTAATTCATATTTTTGCAATTCAGCTTATTTTAAAAACAATAAGAAAAAAAAGCCGTGCACAAAGACATGCACATATTTGTACTCTCTACAGACACAATGAGTGGAGCCCCCACTTCCTCCAAGGTCCATCATGTCTTAGAATCTCCCAGCTGCAATCATGTCAAAAGTCAGTCTGACACACAGAATAAATGAAAGATGTTCTCATTTCAAAATCTAGGAACAAAATCCACTCTGTTACAAAATTATTTCAAGGGACTCTCCAACCTTTCTTGGAAACCAGATTTCTGCTCTTAACAATATTAGGTAATCTAAATAATATAACTTTGGTCTGAGAAGTATCTTCCATATCCAGTCTATATTTAGTTACATATATAGAGGTAAGAAAAGACTGAACAGGACATTTTAATGGTGCATCTTGGCATAATCTGGCACCAGTTTGGCACATGTACTTTTACTCTGGGATCACAAAATTAGGGTAAAATGAAAGATAAAACTTATTCTATCATCAACCAATACATGTAAAATAAATATGGTGGAATGAAGATGATGGAGAGGGAATCTGGCTTCTGCAAAATGCACCTGGTCTATCCAGATGAACTAACAAATTAACAGCACCAGGGGTTATGGTTACTTTGAATCCCTGACTTTGCAATAGATGACCAGGAGCAGAAGCTTGATCATTTCTGTATTAATTAATCCTTAACTAATAATATAGGATTTTGTGTAGCAAGAACTACTCAATGAAATCCTCAGGGACACTCTCTCATAGATGTTATTTGAAAACTGTTTTCAAATGAGAAAGGGAAGACAGTTAAACAGAAAACATTTATATAACCATGTCTCTCTAGGTCATGAAAAATAATAATTATTAGGAAATTTGATTACAAAAAGGACATAGTTTCCTTAGTGTGGTTTCCCTAATGGGTGGATGGATAGGTGGCCAAACACAAGTACTGTGCTCAGTTCTGGGCCCCTCACTTCAAGAAAGAGCATGTCCATAGAAAGGCAATGAAGCTGGTGAAGTGTCTGGAGCGTGAGTCCTATGTGGAGCAGCTGAGGGGGCCCAGAGAAAAGGAGGCTCAGGGGAGACCTTACTGCTCTCTACAGCTCCCTGAAAGAGGGTTGTAGTGAGGTGGGAGGTCAGCCTCTTCTCCCAGGCAGCTGAGAAGAGGAAATGGCCTCAAGCTTTGCCAGGGGAAGTTCAGGTTGGACATGAGAAAGAATTTCTTCACATAAAGAGAAATTAAACATTAAAATGAACAGTCCAGGGAGGTGGTGCACTCATTATCCCTGGAGGAGTTCTAGAAATGATTAGAGGTAGCACTTAGTGTGAAGGTCTGGTTGACAAGGTGGTGTTACATCACTGGTTAGACTTGATGGTGACAGAAATCTTTTCCAACCTAATTGATTTTGAGATTCTGTGATGTCTCTAAACTTAATAAGCAATGCTACAAGACTCCATAGCTCTCTAGTGCTAATAGAGTCTTCTGACAATTCAATTCAAAACCTTCCTCTCAGAGCCTGACATTATGTCTCTAAGAAGAATCAGAGAACAGAATAAGGTGAAATCAAAATGTAGGTCTCAGGAAATATATAATTAACTGCAACTAAGCTGTAATTGGCTACCTTAGAATTTAACACTCACCCCAGCTGATTCATATCTTTAGTTTATAAGCATATCTACTTCTTGGTTAACTCTTTTAAACTTGTAGTTTTATGTATCTAACCAAGATAGCCACAAGGAAGCCAGAAATAACTCCTGCTATGACAAAAAAAAAAAAAAAAAAAAAAAAAAAAACCAAAAAAAAACCACAACTGAAATAAGTGGAGACAAGATAGAAGTTACCAATTATTTGAGTTAGCAGAAGCAAAAAGTTTGATAGGTGCTAACTTCGGTTAGTTATCGAAGTCAACATAGCTTATAAAAAATCCCTATAATTACAAGAGACAGGTGAAGGTACAATTGCATAGTCCTTATTAAATGTGAAGATCTTGCATTTAGATCATACATACATAGCTCAGTAGGAAAACAGTATATATTTTTTATTAAAATATGTATTTGTAAACCATATTGTTTCCCTACATCTGTGCTCTGGGTTATATTTCGCATACAATGGGAGAAAAACTTCATTAAGGCAAACTATCTATAGACAACCACTAGACATAGACAATACTTGAATAGAGATAACTTGCACCTATTAATAATTTTGCATAGACAATAATCTCACACAAATGTTCAAGTGGGAAAAAATTACTCCTCATGCAAACTAAGGCTGTGGGGCACAAATATGGCTGTATTGACACATACACATGACATGTTTTTATACCTATATTACAAATGTGTAATACTAGGTGTGCATTAACATGGAAAGATACACAGAGTAAATTTGCAGGCAGCATCTGAATAAACTTGATTTAAATACTGTTTTTTAAAAACACAATGAAAAATAATTTGCATCTAAGTCTTGCCCTGATCTCAACTACTAGGCACACTATATAGTATTCTTCTGTTATATACATATTCTTCTCTTTCAACAGCTGACAATTTATTTTTATTTTTAGAGAAAATATACTGAAAAATATGAAAAGAAAAAATTAAAAAGTGAAAGAGCTATCTCCAAAATGAGACGGAGGTGAGGAAATCAATAGATTTACTAACCCTTTTTGATTTCACAATACATTTGTCCCTTTTTTCTATTTAACAAATAATCACTGTGATCCTTTGCATATGTATAATAAATGCATTATTAACTATTCTAACCTCACTTAAATTCAGATTTCAAAACATAGTTTTCATCCTATCAAAGCTGCAGTCTTCTTTTCTTACCCTGATTTACCTGAGTTCCTATTAATATCAGGCAGGTGTAACTTGCAGTTTACTTTGAAATTGGATGCAGTAAAGACAACCAGAGTACACACACACATTGTGTAGAGCCAATCAGTCTTTTCTGTGACTACTAATGTAATGTGCATCATTTATTATCTAATTACTTTTGACATAATTAAAGCAGAAACTTCTATAAAACAGCCTCGTAATTGCTGGCATACAAGTGAAATACAACCTGCAACCTGCAAAATGTCTTTAACAAACAAATGTTATTTCCTTCTGTTTCTAAAACAATGTGATAATACTGGTTATAGATTATATTTACAGTTGTTTTATTAAACATTTTAAATTGATTCTTATGAATAGATTTTCTGAAGGGAAGTGATTATCTTTTGACCTGATTTCTCTTTTTTTCTGCATCACTTAATTATATGTGTGCAAAGGTCTGCAGATCTTAAGGTATTGTAATTTGGTTCAGAACTATTTACTATAATAATCTAATCTATTGCATAAACCAGTTTAATTCCATAACTGCAACACTTTTAAAGAGCCTACATGGAGACTGCATTACAGTATTTCATGGGTAGGGGGCAGCTGTTAATTTATTATCACAATTACTACTAAGAGAATAAAGTCAATAAATTCTCACTGCATTTATAAGTTTGTTAAGTGGACAGTAAAGACACTCATAAAAAGCTGAGAAACACTGAGCTCATGCACTATGCTACTTAAAAATATGAAAGAAGAATTTAAACTGCAGTGGATTTGCAGGCTTCCAGAAATTTTAAAGAACTAAAAATCTCAACCATATTTTTCTAACCCCATCCAAATCACAGGTAGGAAGTTCACCTGAATAAGTAATTTATCGTGTAGAAGTGTATTATTGTTTAATAATGTAAGGGGGGAAAAATAGTCCAGCAAGACTTTGATCTCTAAGGCTGCATTAACTGAGGCACCATTTGAGAAGCAGGGGAAAATAGAAGATGAAACAGGCAGAAGACCCTCTGTACCCCCACACTAATACTCTTCAAGGCTGCAAAGATTCAAATGTAAATCACTGACAGGTCACAGACCAGTGAACCCTTAGACTAAGAGTGACAATAGTCCCATTGATCCACTATTTGCAAACCATGCCTCTTAATATCTGCTATTATTGCAGGAGATCTAATTTGCTTTCAGGGAAAAAATAACAACCAACCAACCCACCCCAAATATCCAAAACCAAACCCAAAATCAACAAATGTGAAAATATCTACAAGACCAAAACTAGGGGATAATACTACTGACTAAGATGCAGTTGCATATTATTTTGATATAGACTATCTGAAATATAGGGTGCAATGTTTCAGGCAAAGGTCTCAACAGATGCAGCTAACCTCTGGAAAAGGAAAAACCTTCTACATCTTATTCTCTATAGTGCAATACATCATATAAAATTTAAAAGGCAAATTGGGATAACATCTCACTGACCAATGATGGCTACTGAGTATCCCGGGATCATCATTGAAACTCAGTATTTGTGCATTAAGATTAAAGTACTGATAAAAAAATTATCATTTGAAACTGGTTATTATACATCTTTTAAAAATCTATGTCCTAATGATAACAAAAGACAGAAACAAAGCTTTCTTTCCTATTTCTTCCTCCACCTCCCACAAGAAGTTATATGTCAAATATGAGTTCATCAACCCTTTAAAAGCTGTCAGTATGCTTTACAGACTGCCTTTATTTTCAGATTCTACCTTTCTGTGAGGAATGAAAAGATAAAGCTTTTGCAAGAAATTTAACAAACAGGGATAGGGCAATTCTTTGAAGTCAGAGAGGGAGATCAGATGCATTGATCATTACAATATCAATTTATCTCCCAATCTCTTGTTATTTGTGTTCTATTATATCATATTGCAAGCTATAGACTTTGCATGAAATAAAGAGATAATATAAACCAAAAGTACAAATTCCAAATACCAAGATTTTAATAGCCATATGCTTGTTCTGAACCTGCTGAGTACAGGCAGTTCCAAGAACACTGGCTCAGTCCCATCATGAAAAAGGTTGAAAAGTATTATTTATTACAGATATTGCAGCTACAAGATGAGATAGAAATTCTCAAAAAAAGCAAACCTGAGGACTGAATGAACAAAATCTAAACCTATCTGCACTCTACAAAATTTTTATTACATTGTACTAAATGATAAAATAAGAGTTTTGGGTGCAATAACAAAACAGCAAAATAGAAGGTATAATTGTAAATAATACAAATGCCATGGGAAAAACACTGCTTTTAAAAAAGTAAAAATAAAAGGTTTATATAGTAAGTTAATGACTGAAAGTTTGCTATGATAAATCCTATTTTATTGCTAAGCTTAAGCCTATCTAAATTGTAAGGCAAGGAAAAAGGACTCCTACCCATCACCCCCGTGACTCACTAATAAGTGTGAATGTGTGTTTTGGTCCTTTTATTCTCTTAAGCCAGTAGCAAAGGTCAGCAGTGGTACCAATTTCATGGAGAAAGGGAGGACTGGAGAAGGAGACATACCAGTGTCCTTTACAGGTATACATCAAACAGGCAAAGGAGAAAAGAAAACCTAGATTTATGAGTTTCTCCCTCTAAAATTAGAATAACATCAGTAAAGCAGGCAGATAAAAAGAAAAAATAATCTTGTAAATGAATAAAAATATGTAAACAGTTTAATTATAGAAATACTAGTCTACCTTAAGTCAGCTGTCAAAATAATAATTAAAACTTGTACCTTTACTGGGTTCTACAGAGGAAAAGTAAGCATGTTCTATATGATGTTCAGTGCATTATTTATCACTTTAGAGTTAAAATTACCTCTTGAAGTGTACTTTAGAGAAGTCAAATTGATTTCCTCCTCCTAGTAAATAATAGTAAAGCTATATTCTGCCAGCTCCAGGGGCATCAGCAGAACAGTTTCACTGCTGCAGCTATATGTCTGTCAGTGTTTGGCTATAAACAAAGCAGACAGAGTTCGTGAGGGTGCAACACAGAAGCTTTTAGTCTAAAAGTATAGAAAGATTGAGCTAGTTTCAGCAATAGGCAAGACAGGAGGAGAAAAAAAGTTACTGGAAATTCTATTGCCTCTTTGGTTCTTTCTTCCTTGGGAAGTTTGCAGTGTATGGATTTTTAAAGTGAATAAAGGTCCAAGGAAGTTCCACTGAAAAAATAAATAAGACATTTACAAGAATAATATTGACAGATGTATAACTTCCTGGAACAAAGAACTAAAGAGAAAAACACTTCCAGTGAAGAGTTTTCTGTTGCACCCAAGGCAACTCAGTATAATGCAAAACATGACAGTTCTAAAGAAACTTTTCTTCCACTAGATAAGGCATTTTTAGAGACTATCCTCTCCTTGAGAATCATAAAACAAGTAGTTCATGAACACTGGATTTTTCCAAAAACAATTAATCAAAAGCTGAAACTGCTATACAAAGGAGTTATGACCTCATCTGCATGGAGGCAAAGTGAGTCATTAAAAGGAAGATCTAATATGAGCCAGATTTCCTGCCTAGCTTCCTCTGACCTCTGCTGGCAGAGCTATTTTCTTCTTGTATTAAAAAGTGTGTATAGAAATTGTTCAAGCTCTGTCAGGGGAACACAACTGACATGCTTGTACAGCACAAGGCTCACATCAGCTGTTCTCCTCAAAGCACAGACTCGACAATTCTCTAATTGCAATGACTTATGGGGGAGTCCTCCAACCCAGCTTAAAAATCTCACTCCAACACCAACCCATAAAATTGAATGATCATAAGCCTAATATGCTACCTTATTCACACAATGGAGTGTGCTGTGAATTCATTTTACACCTTAACACTGAATTTCCTGGCATCCATCCAGTTACTTAAGCTCTCTCGTGTTATCATAATATACAATCTTGTGAGAAAACCCATACCTGAATGGTTATTTTCTACTGAGAGCCATCTTACACAGCCATATATCAAACCAAACATTTACTGTTGTTCTCTGATACTCTCCTGTTGGGTGCTTACATGGCTACCGACAGGTTTGAGATGATTGTGCTGGAACCTATTTCCGTGTGACAGCCGCAGTGCAGATACTTGTGGATACCCTGGTGCTGAATGCTAATCACCACTACAGCCTGGGAACAATTGCCAGTGACGTCACTTATCACCAGAATGAACAGAATGGCCTTAATTGCCTTATCATGTGCTTTGTGCTTCCTGCTGGAATGGCTAGAAATCACTAGAAAATACGAGAAGGGATAAAATAATCATAAACCTGTACGAGTTTCAATAGTTAATAATAAAAGCAGTTCCAAAAGTCAATTAAGGAACTCATTACTCTTCTTCATATATACAATTCTGATGCTGTTCAAAAAAGGTCTTGATTACTTGTATGAAAACTGAATTGAACACAGGTTATGAATAAAATGCATTAAAATCTGTAATTTGGGATATAGACAGGACACAAAGCATACATGTCACTTAGCTTGTGAATTTAGCTATGTTACTTGACAATATTCTCATAGAACAACTTTCTATAAACATAAGTATTTTTAGCTATTGAAAGGTCATTTAAAGTTTATACACTGCACTATAATTCTGATAACATAAAATTCATAGAAGAGATGAAAAGTAGGTGCTTCTCTTATGCTAATTAACATGCTCAAATTGTATATCCTGTAAATAAAAGCACTTCCTTTTTCTCTAAATAATGATTATCAGGATATACTTATAATCAAAAAAAAGCAGTGTGAAAGAAAAGAAAAATAGTAAGAACCCTTTAAAAACAACCTCTGCATTCATTTTCAAAAGCTTTTAATTAAAATAAACAAAATACTATAATTAAGAGAGAGAGAGTAAAAGCTGAACAGAGCTCATAAAACATCCCTACATGTGGGCAAAGATTTCATCTTTGTCATTTAATGATGATGAAGCCAAGTAACTGTTGCTGGAATGGAAGCAGACTGATGAAGAAGGCTTTCAAGTTGAAGTCAAGAATATCACAACCTATATTTTTCTACTAATTCTATCTGTACAATTTCTTTCTAAATTCCATTACTTTCTGCTGTTGACACGCCCTTCAATAAATGCCATGTGTTGATCAAAGGTATAATGGTTTAATACACTTCTGTTCATGTGAAATTTTTTGTTCATACACCAGCAAGTTCTAAGCAGTTCAAAAAATATCAGAGAATCAGTAATTAATAACAGTGTTAACTTTCAGGGGAAATTAGCTTGTGAAGTAAACTTTTCTCATATTTGATGTTATTTATGCAAGATCTGATAGCAACATTCAACTAACTGAAACAGACTGGGGGAACTCTTAGCATATACTAAATACTTACATTATTTGAACACAAAGTACATTAAGTTTAACAGTACATCAAAAATAAATAAGGTATTTTTTAAGCATGAATAAGTTCTAAAAAGCATGATATGAAGCATTTTTTTACAATTTTTATAGGGAAGACAAAGATAATATGATAATTTGTGGACACAATCAACTGGACATGAACTTCTCCAGTTAAAATAAAAATAAATGAGTAAAATTAACATGCTGCTAAAAGGACAGTTTATGCATTTAAAAATATGATATGAATTAAACTAACTTAGATGTGTTTAGTATGTTTTTAGTGAGATTTAATTTTACTTCATTGTTCATCAATAAATTTTCATTTAAAATATTTTATATTTAAATAATGCCCCATGTTACTTTCCACAATTACATTTCAAAATTCTGCAATAAAGAAGTCTGTTCGCCATTGCTGAGTTGAATTCCAGCTATTTAGGCATGGGTTTAGGGGTAATTCTATTATAATATAAAACTTATCCAGGAAGTAAATACGTGTGTGCATATATACACAAACACATATAAACCAAGAGTTACTCTGTCTACAAACACACCAGTTTTGTATCCTTGCAATTTATCAAATGGAAAAAAAAAAGCAACCCAACTATTTTAAAAGATACTTTGCTTTCATCAGAGATTTTAACGAAGCCCACCAAAATAAATTAAAAGAACCATTTACTTTACCAATTTCTAACAAGAGTTAAATATCTATGGTTATGGGTGTATATATGTGAATGAACGAATAAATCCTTAACCCACCATATCTTTTTCTCCAGTTTGCAAGCTGTCACCCGTGAAAAGTATGGTGTAGATGGTAGGATGATACTGTACCTGATTGGCTCTGGAGGTGGTCATGGGATCAGATGGAGAGGACTTGGTGGTAGTTGGGGAAGATGGCAATGTCTGGGAACAAAGCAGTTCAGGAGCAAATCAACCTTTACAAGCCTTAGACTGAACAGTTAAAAAAATAAATAAACCAACAAAATAACATAACTAGAAAATTAAAAGAAAAAAATGCCTAAGACAAAAATCTTTCTCCTACTCATTGGAACTTAATGGAATTTAAAGTCAATTAGATAAATAATGCATGTAAATATGCATGCTTATGCATGTAAAAACAAATTCATGACTTGAAATCAAGATGGTGAACTCACATAAATACTCAAAAATATGCTGACCACATGAGGAATATATTCTTTCCTCTCTCGTCCTCTTGGGGAAAATGAAGACTATAAGTAAACAAAAATTCCAGCAAGTTCAATGAGCACACTAGAAACAGTTATCAGTCTATGAACAAACAGGGCCAATGTCTGAAAGAAGTTAAGAGACATTTACTCCGGCACTTTATAAAGCACCATTCTACAGTAAGGAGTTATAGCCAGCAAACTGTGTTCCATACCTTACAATAGTTATGCTGAAGCTACCGAGTTTCTGGCAATATTCTAACTGCTAAAATATTCATTGATCTTTTTTAATCTAGAAGCAGGTGAAAAAATGTAAGCATCAATCTCATGATGGATGAACATGCAACTAATACCTTCAAAACAAATAACTACAAAATATTTATGATTAGTGTTAAAAACGTTCATTTAGTTGAGCAAAGGTCAATAGCTTATTATAGTTCTGTGTTCAAAATAAACACAAAAAAGAATTAAGAGTCATATTTATTGATCATCTTTTCTAAATAATATACATATGCTTAACATTAATTCTTGAACATATTAAAAAAGCACTGCTCTGTTTAAAAATTTTATATACACATTTCTCCTTAAAAAGTATTAGATTGTGACAGAAAAACTCTTATTTTTTTATAAATGTAGTAAAAAAGTAAAATTCCAATTTTCAAAACATAACATACAATACGTATTCAAAGCATGTTTGTGACATCTTTGCAATATATAAATATTATAATATATCAAAAATTAACTATTTTTATGTCAAGAAATAAGTGCTAAAGTGCTATACAATGGAATTTATCATATGCTCATATAGTTACTAACCAAAACTATTTAGAAATAAATAAAGCAAAATTTCACACTTTCAGCAGTTCTGTTACTTACAATCATTGACAGTCCCTCATAAAATAGGTATACATACTTTTGCACTAAAACTCTTAATGCATATGAGAAAGCTGGGACACTGTGAATGCATAAAGTTGTGTATTAGCAAAATATGGGCTTGTACATATGCACACACAAATATTTTAGATGTATGTTAAACAGTATGAAGATCCAGTTTTCATAGTTTGTACATAAACAGGCAGTCAAAACAGGAAAAATAAAACCTTAAGAAACAGATCCCTATTTTGTGCTTCCAACTTGTTACTCATTGTAAAACAATAAAAACAAATAAAAACAGTTTAAGCATCAGCTAGGACTCTTTTCTCGATGGTTTCATAGAATATACTATCATGTATAGGACCTTATAAAAAATATGCAGCTTTGCAAACTGCTATTGGTCAGCAGGCATCCACATTTTAAAAATCAAGGCAATTATAATGGATTCTCCCATGTCTTTATGTACCAAACATGGGACCATCATGAGGGGTCCATTTGTGAGGGGCTAGAATTATTTAGCAAAAGATGTATCTGATTCCACAGTAGTTCACAGCTAAGCTGGTTCAGATATAGAATTATAGTTCTGATTTTAGTGAGATGATGCAGCATTTCCCTTACCAAAGTCTGAAATTACAATGAACTGATTTTTACCATTTAAGACTAAACAGGAAAAAAATAAAAAACAAAACAAAACAAAACAAAACAAAAATCCCAACCAAAAAGAATGGAGAATTTTTTATTGTCCCAATAGGTTTTTTATTACAGCTAAGTATTAAACTTACATCCTGAAATCCCCAAAAGAAAAAAAACCTAATATATTTTGACTAAAATGTTTCAGAAAACTGATAGTTTGTGTTTTCAACACCACTGCTAACTAGCACAAATGGTACTCTATGCTATTTTAATATGCTAGGTTGCTTATTAAAAGGAAAAATAGTTTGTTCTTCATAGTCATTATCAAACTTAACTAGTGGATTTATAGGGAAATATGTAGAACACTTCAGCACTGGATAATGACAATCACTGGTACCACAGATGATTCAAGAAACTGGAAACATCTCAGATTTCAATTCATATCAATCTTCCTAAAGCACAGAAATATATGGTCATGATGAAAAAAGGAGTGACAATAATAATTTCACATGACTGTTGAACTATAACATGTACGAAGTAGAAGCATTTCATTATTTATTTTAGCAAAAGCCTGTTTAAAATACAATGGAAAAAGAGATTAATAAATTTAAAAGCAAAGACTGTATCAATGAACAAAAATCAACTATGAAAAACACCTTTTATCCAAAAAAAGGCTAAATATTGAAAAGAATTATTTTTTGTCTTGTGCTTTTGATGCCTTTTTCCTTTATATATCAGGTTGTTTGTATTTGAGGCTTGATCTCTCTTACACTGTTTACTGACATAACTGCTTTTAGTTTTATATATATATATGTATACACACATATATATAAAAATAATTGACAGTGTTCTGTAAGAATTAATCACTTTTCATGCTTCCATATAATTCTGAAGATACACCTATTTATTTCTCTCATATTAAATTAACAGAAAGTGATTTTTCAAACATTAAAAAGTCCCCACCAGAAACAGGCATTTGGAGTTTGTATTGAATTTTCACTGGCTGATAAGTATTATACAGTCTCAATTGCTTTTCAAAAATATTCAGCAAAATTGCTTCTGAAAGAAAGTTGGATAGAACTCAATATTCTGACTTATTATGCAGCATAGAATGTTTTGGGATTTTGCTTTTAAATTGGCAAATCTTTTGCATTAGGCAAGCACTCAAATTTAGTAGTTAGGTTTCTGACAATGAGATGTATAAACAGGTTAGAAATTGTAAGATGAATTTACATTACAAGTTTCAATTTTTAAGTCTGCTACTTCCATATGGTAATTGAGGATTTCCTGAAATTGCAGGTTGGCTACTGACAATGTTATAGAAAAAAAAAAAGTCAGAATTTCTACCACACACCACTTCTAAAACTCGCAGAGTGTTTTTTAAGGTGTTTCTTGAATAGTATAACCTAAGCCATGATGAAATTAAACTTCTCTGTTTTCTTAAATACTATTACCTTTCCTACTACTTAAGAGACAATGAGTTACAGGTTACAGTGTGTTTGTTCTGACTTAACCCTTCTAGAACATGTGTTTGAGAAAAGAGATTTAAAGTATTTAAAAAGGAGCCTAAATTTAGAAAAAAAAATCTGTTTTAGTCATATTTGAGTTCTAGCATCATCTGAAAGTCTAAGAAAATAGTGCTACTTTTTTGTGCTCCAACACTGACTATACTGTGAGAGACTTCTCTCAGGGAGCACAACACACTAAAGTGTGCAGAAATATGGTCAAATCATTGCACTTCCATTCTTGATATTTTTTGATTAACAGAGTGAAGATATAGCTGTACCATGGCAATATAGATTACATACAGTCCATCTGCATGGTATTTCAAAAGGTCTCCAAGTCCTCTTTTGTATGACACCCTTATATAAATATTTACATTAAAGAAATTTCAATACTTAAACCATGGTTAATAAATAATAAAACTGTACTGAGACAATTAACTCTCAGTACTTACTAGTATATTTATATATTTAGGACTAGAAAGAAAAGGCAGAAAATGAAATATTATTTGAAACAGGGTTACAGACATGAAAGCATAGAAAGACATCATTTAAATGTGAAGGTGAGACTGTATTTGCAGCTTACCATTTTCTAGTTTCTCACTACAGAGCTTGCTAAACAAAGGAGATCTTGGTAATAACATAACCTGCAATAAATAACTATTAAGACTAACCTAATACTGAGTTTCAATCCTTCAAATATTAATATTGGTGCTTTTAGTCACTGAAATTACTGTGATAAAACTAATTTGCTTAAGTCAATATTTTAATGCACTTTAGGAAAAGGTGCTATCTTTAAAAAAAATTGAATTAAACACTTTAAGACCTTCTGCAGTTAAAATGAGAAACTGAGAGAACTGCAAGGCCCCACTGTTTGGAACAACCTACAAGACTGACTTACTAGACTTCCAACACTATCAGAGATAAGCCTGTCCTAACAGACTGCTGCTTTGCTAAACAGAGAGTCTTCTTCACATCTGCTGTGATCTCCTTTAGTCTGTAACTCTGCTAAAAAATTCTTAACATGGAGATGACTGTATAAATATATAACATATTTCAAAAAATATAATTTGGATAAAGAAATAATCAAGGATTAATAATTTGCTTATAATTCAGACTGTAAAAAAGCTATTTTGATGACTTCAGTCAACTATATTTTCTTCCTACCTTTTCATTTCTGTAAAGAAAAAATAAAATAAATTTTGATTACATGTCAGTCTCTTTGCATTTGGTTTTGCTTTTGAGTGGAAGAAGAGACAGGGCATAGGGGAAAATACAGAGGGAAATACAAAAAGACTAAGAAGCAACTCATCTGTATTTATGAACTCTTGGGAACCTGACTTTGAGAAAGGAAAAAGTATGATCATGAAGAAAGATTATCTCATGTTTTGTCAATGACAAGATGGGATAAGAAGCTTGAAGCAAACCACCAGGTTCCATTCAGATCACCAGATTAACTCTGGATGAAAGGAATAATTTTCACAGAATTTCACAGAATTTTTTCTAGGTTGGAAGAGACCTTTAAGATCATCGAGTCCAACCCATGTTCTAACACCTCAACTAGATTATGGCACCAAGCACCACATCCAGTCTTTTTTTAAACACATCCAGGGATGGTGACTCCACCACCTCCCTGGGCAGATGATTCCAGTATTTGACCACTCTTTCTGTGAAAAACTTCTTCCTTAATTTAGAATTACTATTGCAGTAAAAGGGACAAAAAATAATGAGACCTCTTTCATCAAAACTTGTCATAGTAACACAGAACTACTACAAGATCTGGTGCTGTTACATAAAAATAACAGTAAACTGAAGTTTGTAACTAGGCACAGCCATGAGAAATCCTGTAAGACATAGGTTTAAGATTCCTTCTAGAAGAGAAGGTTACCTCTTCATTCTGGGATACTTTGGGATACAGAAAAATACACCAAAACTGCAAAGCCATCAGAAGGTATGAGAGGACTTAAGAATTTTTTGAAGAACCAAAACACCACTGAAAATTTATGTGAAGTTGAATGCTGCTCTTCATCCCTCAACAAAATATTCCATTCTCATTCCACTTTTGAAGCACAGTTAATTAACAGCTACAAAGTTGACTGCATTCATACACAAAGTTTTTCATAAATATTGAGATCATATTCAACACTGTTGAAATGAAACAGAAAATAAAACTAGTGATCTGCCAGCAGAATTAAGCACATGAGAGACAGGATAAAGTACACATATTTTTATGGAATACTAAACTTTTGCCACTGGATTTAACATATAGAACTAAGTAGCTTTTTTTTGTTCTCGTAACTTGTGAAGACCCCTGCATATCTTATTATACATTGCAGAATGATAACTGGTGTGATTTTTCACCTCTGTTCACAAGTGAAAAAAGTTTATGAGAAGTTTTTAACTAGAGGAAAAGATGACACTGTGATCTATGAAGCTACTTATTTTTTGTTTAAATTAAAACTTCAATTTTCTCATATTCTACAGTTTATTAAGATTCATCTAGGTGATAGACTTTTTTCTTCAATGCATGATTAAGAAAAGAAAGGCTTCTCAGAAGGGATAGGCTTTTTAAGAAACCAATGAAAGTTTCTTAAGGAAGGAAGAATCTGAGCATATTGGTGAATTAAGAATGAATACAATCCAG
The DNA here is from genome assembly GCF_031753505.1 of Anomalospiza imberbis. Taxonomy (NCBI): domain Eukaryota; kingdom Metazoa; phylum Chordata; class Aves; order Passeriformes; family Viduidae; genus Anomalospiza; species Anomalospiza imberbis. The sequence continues at coordinate 28,828,493 of NC_089686.1, read as the reverse complement.
CAATGTGCACATGCAGGCCATAAAGCAAACTGCACCCTAGGCTGCCCCAGAAGTGTGTCTAGGAGGATAAGAAGAGGTTCTGCCCCTCTGCTCTAGTAAGATTCCACCTGCAGTGCTGCATCCACCTCTGGGGCTCTCAGGACAGGAGAGACATGGTCCTGTTGGAGAAGATCCAGAACAGGACCACAAAGATGATCAGTGACTGGAGCACCTCTCCTAAAAAGACAGGCTGAGAGAATTGGCATTGTTTATTCTGGAGACAGGAAAGCTTCTTAGAGACCTTAGAGCAGACTTTCATCACTGAAAAGGGGCCTATAGGAAAAACTGGGACAGACTTTTTATCAGGTAGAGTTGTGACTGGACAAGGGATGAGGTTTTTAAACGGAAACAGGTAGATCTAGATTAGATATTAGGGGGAAGCCTTACTATGATGGTGGTGAGGCACTAGAAGAAGTTGACCAGAGAAACTGTGGCTGATCCATACTTGGAACTCTTCAAAACCAGAATGGATAAGGCAACCTGGTCTAGTGTTCCTGACACAGGGGGTGGATCTAGATGATCTTTACGTTGCCTTCCAACTAAAACCATTCCATGATTCTATGAAATCTACTGAGCCTTTATAGTCTGAAGAACTCATAATCCAAACCAACAATCCTCTCCTCCATTTAAGCCAATGTTTTCAGCTGTGTATTATTAAACTCAGGTTCTACATAAGCATTTGAAAGAAAAAAGGTTTTATTTAAAAACTATTAAGTTTTCTTTTTTGTTGTTGACCAACATTTCTTGAGTAAAAGCAGTTGTTTTCAATAGAGGAAAATGAAATTACAAGTCTGAGTACAGACAATAAGTTTTGTAGATTTTGAATAAAATAACTGGGACCATGATTAATAAACAGAAATTTAACTCATGAGACAGTAATTATCTACTGAAAAAGCTGAAGTGAAACTGGTTCTAATAAAAGCTTCAATTGGAAGTTCTATACAAGAAAGTTTTACCCTAGATTTACAAGGAGGAAATTCTAAATCCTTTTCTATGTTTTAAAAGACTTAAACATTTCATAGAATCAAAGAATCATTCAGGTAGGAAGGGATCTCAGAAGGCCAAACAGTGCAAACTCCTGCTGGAAGAACAGTTATTTTTAAGATAGGTCCTCTTTACTTCCATAAAATGCACAGTTTGGCAATGGCCATCTCTGTTTCCAAGTGCTTCCTGGACAGGCTGCTACAACATCTGCTACCTGCTACAACAGAAAGCTGGAAGGAAAATTCAACTAGCCTACAAAAAAGTTGTAATAATCACTGAAGTAGGTGACAAAACCAATTTAAGCAGCCTTTTCCACTGTTCGTTACAGTTGCTATTAATTTAGAGGCAAAATTTAAAGCTTTGGATGCTGATTACAAAGACTAAACAGCTCAGGCTCATGGTCTCTTATGAAAACATGTTTTTGTTCCTGTGAGTTATGATATGGTTTGGAAGAGTTTGTATGACACTCATTAACAAATAGAGAAAAAGGAGACTAAATGCTCATATCAGTTTCTGGAAAGAAAAAGGGCATAGGAACCTGTTCATTATTGTTCAGTGATACTTAAAGAAATAGCACATGACTGACATCCACAGAGATTGTCTGTGTTGTGTAGATAAAAGAGATATAAACATTTGCAAATTAAACATCTATCAGACCTACTTGGAGGAGAGAACTCCCTGGTATCCACTGATAAGTCCAAAGAATTAGAAGAGACAAAAAACAAACTAGAGAAAGCTCAAAAGGAAGCACACAGATTTGTTTTAAATCTTCTGCAGTGGAAAAAGCTGAAGTTAAAGGGACAGAATGTTCAGATAGTGATTTCCATTAGTAAGGAGAAATGCCAGGCCAGAGTCAGCCTCTCTGTGTCCTGTGCCGTTCCAGAAGACAGACAGTGCTGAAGTTCAAGTAGTCAGCAAAGGCTTTACCTACTGCCTTTTTTCATTGAATCTAAAACCAGAAATTTTCTTTCTTAGCTCCCTTCCCTAGGGTGAGTGTTGATAAAGCAGCCCAAGACAGAGAAATTCTAACAGAGAAATGAGAGCTGCATGCTCATACAGACATGAGTGGCTTTGCAAGACTTCAACCACTGGTATCTTTATTCATGGGGAGAAAACTACATCTTCTTTTTGACTGAAACATTTTCAGAGCTTCTAAATGAAGGTCAAATGTTTTATTTTAGGTAACTTTAAATTTTCTTCAATCTGCAATGTAATACTTTGTGTGCTAGTGTTCTTGGGCAACATTCTAAGACAAAAGGAACCATGTAAAATTTTGCATAAAAGAAGAAATTATAAATAATAAGACTTATTAAAAAAATTCAAAATAACTAGTATTAAAAATTTTACTAATAATTTTAATAAAATTGTCATATTTGTGCTCTCAAGAAAATAAGAACACTGGCGCTCTAAATCACAGGAACCTTTTATAAAATATTATTCTCCCAAATTTTTAAATCAAGGTCTTATATCATCCATTAAGGGACAGCATACTCTGACACTGAAGGACAGATTAATTCACTCCAAATTCTACCTTAGAACTAAGCTAACTATTTAATCTCTTGGTAAAAATAATGGATTTTAGGTTTGAGTCAATTTTAGATTGAGTTAATATTTACAGTGCATTAATTTATCACAAACAGATATTGCCTCATTAAAAAATAATTTAAAAAAAAATCATTGTGGTTAAAATTTTTTAACATATGCATATGCATATCCCCAAATATTTGACGTTATACTATACACCTGTATGTATACAAGTAATATATTTATATTTTAAGATGCAAAGCTAGTATGTATACATTGTACTTTAGTCTGTCTTAACTTCATTAGCAGTGACGGCATTCACTAATCCATCCCTCCAGAATTTAATTGAACTCAACATTTCAAACCAACAAACCCCAAACCAAACAAACTTTCAAAAAAGAGGAAAAAAATTAAAAATTGAAAAAAGAAAAAAAAAAAGCATCAAGTAAAGAAACAACCAAAGCAAACCAACCAACCAAAAAACAAGCCCCCAAAATAAAGGAAAAACAACCTCAACAACTTTGCAAATACATTTTCTGAAGAAATAGTGTGGACAACAAGATATATCAGCTTCAGACACAAGAGAGTAATTATTTCGGCATTGTACTAAAGAGCTCTGTAGTTTCTCAGGATCTTACTGACTTACCTAAAAAACTAGCTTCATTTCATTTCAAAAGGGGAAAAACACTTTTTATTGCAATACAGAACACTAATTTCCCAGTGGATTAAGAAATATTGGCATAAAATCCAATCTTTTATCAGCAGAAAAGCCACTCAAAATATAGATCAATTTCAGATCTTTCTCTCTCTTTCAGGTATAATCATTTTCACGTCTAATAATTGAGAAACTAATCTTGAAAAATTGGGGCTTTCCTTTTAGTATTTTCTTATACATTATCTAGAGTAATTTGTATGCAAAATTATCACATACAGAAAAAAAAAACATAGTAGTCAATATTAGAAATCCTATAAATGGTTTATGCATAGTTTCATCCATCTAAAGCAGTCTGTTGCAAACTCATCCTGCTCAAAAACATCTTTATATAAGCATTCTGTGTATGTTTCTGTATACGAAGTAAAATAATAGCACACGGTTACCAAACTATAGGAAATTGAACCTTACTAGTGTGGAAGGACAAAACAATCTTTCCCCAAATAGGATAGATGAATATCTAAAATCTTTCCTCTACAGGATAGAGAGACAAGACAAAATTTTACTAATGTTCACTAATTTCTTTCTTCATTCTTTTCTTATTCAATGCAATGGAAAATAACTTTAAATCCTGTATGATGCATATTTCCCATTCTCCTTACAGAGCAAAATTTTTAAAACTAAAATTTGTATGGAAAATCAAAGAATAAAGAACTAGGGCAATAATACCTTGCAAATAGTTTTTGCAGTACTCAAAGATTTTGAGTAGTAGAAGTCAGTAAAAAATAGGCAAAAAGATGTTCAAAAATAACATAAAATGAAATTTTAAAAAACTTCCCAAGTGAATTATCCTTATGCTTTAAACTTCTTATAGGCAAGACTTTAAATTATCTAATTTAGGGTCTAAAAAAAAAGAAGTTACCTTTTTTTTTTTTTATTTATATACATAAACATAAAGAACATTCAGTTAATCTGTGATTTTTAGTAACACTTAAGATTTACATAGGGTTCACCATTTAAGACTAAAATTCAGCAATCTTTAACTAAGACCTGGAGGTCTATACAGTAAAGAAAAGTTTATGAAAAAAACACATTAGAGCATGGCATTGGAATTTATAAAACACTGTCTAAAAGAACTGCTGAGAAACATAGAACATGTAAGTACAAGGAAAAAAAAGTACCAGCAAGTTAATAAAACCTAAACCAACATTTTCTTAAAGAACATATTTTGTTTACCCCTTCCAGCACTAAAGCTTTAAGACTTCTAAGGAGATGCTGTGACTCTCTATTCCCAAGCAAAAACTCACTTGTTTGATGCGGTCTGGATTAACAGTGGTCTGAGGCTGTAGGATGCTGACAGGCTCTGTCTTGGCCACATTCTGAGGCATTTCTCGAATCTTCTCTGCAATGAAGCCATGAACTGCATTTAGTGCTTCAACTGTTCCCTGGATCAGACACACCCGCTCCGTAGTACCTGCAAATACCAAAAGTCATCTGAATGGTGTGGATTCTTCAAGGTCCCACAAACTGCTTCAATTAGGGCACAAAGATGGCACTCAAAGGCAATGCTGCAAAACCAATGAGCAATACCTCCCTAAAGGTACAAATGAGAGATTTCTGAAAGATAACATACTGATGATGTGAAGGCATTTTAAACAACTATTGGTGTAGATTCCACAATCACTAACTTTCCAAGTCAGCCTGGATAACATCAGTCAGAATACTCATAACCTTCTTCCAAAATGAAATTGTTCTGTTTGTGCGACAAAAAATCCACATCAGTTTTTATCTATCAATTCCTTATTTAAAATCATCTACAGGATGCCTGAAGATGGATGCAGAACTGTGGAAAAATACTTCCTCGATTTTTTTTTTTTTTTGTGATGAGACTGGTTTTAGATGATTTTATATGGCTTTACTGTATAGCAAACGAGGGGTATTTTACATTACAGGGGTTACAGTTTGATACATCTTCACTAAACAAATATAAAACCTCCCAGTACCAATCCTAAGGGTAAGAGTATGATACTTCACTGAAACAATCCATGTTCTGTATTCCACATATCAAAACACTTAAATAGGTTCCAGAAAATCAGTTTTGGCTTGAAAAACAGGATCTGACAGGAGTTGAAAAAAATTCCCCAAACCCCTCAAAACCAACTTAAAAAGGAATATTGTAGTTTCCAATTTCATTCTGCAGGAATACCAACATAAGACAACCTACAAACTCAAGTAAAACTGCCTTAAAATTTCACATAATCCGTACTTTCAAAAACATATTCTTTACATTTCCAACATATACAATTTTTTTATATTCATCACCTCACTGTTGTCTTCAAATACTGGTAGAACAGTTCTACTAACCGAAGACAATTATAAAATGAATTATCAAGATACTGGTGTATTCCTAAAAATATAGTAATACCATAATACTGATTTCATTGCAAAGATATATATATCTCTATTCAATGTCAGTGCATATTTTGCTTCAAGACTATGGAGAGAGGGAGCAAAATAACAAATCTGAGCCATGGAATTAGCACAAAAATAAATAAAATAATATGTTTCATTTATATACTCCTAGTAAACAGTATTGATATAAGGTCACAAATACATATTTTATCACATAAAATTCATTCACTCTACCTAAGAAAATGAAAATGACAATCTAATGATGTGGCAAATACTAATAAATTTACAACAATTTCTGAAATTCACCACATGTTGGTTGGCCTCATTTCCACTGTACAACCTGCATGGAATCACATAGATTAATATACCAGAGTGGTATGCAACCTTCTCCATAAATTCCCTTCCTATCAATTTTATGTTATGATAATCAGCTTTTATCATCTTAAGATATGCTCCCTACAGAAGTGCAACATACATTTTAACAGAGAACAGTATGGTAACCTCAGGAATTTCCAAGAAAAAATCTGGGTTTTATTAGTTGATGCTCTTCACCTGCTTCTGTGGATGATCTCTAATATTAAATATTTTATTACCTAAAGACGAAGAAGCACACTAAGAGCCTTGCCTGCTCTTAAGATAACATATTCACATATAGTTAGAATTTTATTTTTATCTTAAGTATCAGGCAATACTGAAATTCAACACTGGTAGAAGCACTACAGCAAAAAAGACAGAATAATAAACACACATTTTATTTGTCTATCAAAAGATTACTTTTTAAAATTAGAATTAAAACATGTCAACCAATATTTCAAAATATGTCAGATTATTAATCCTTAATATAAATTTGAATGCTCACACTCATAACTGCAAGTTGTAAAACAAATGCATATTTCTCAAGAGGAAGCTTTTCAAAATATTTTTGTGACCTCTTACAGTATCTTTTCAACAAATCATCTTCAAAATATTGAAGCTTAAAAAAAAGCTAATTTTCTTTGCCAAACACTCTCTCAGAAAAGGGAGTTTGACTGACCCAAGTGAAAGTCACCACAGCCAATGAAACTTGGTTCCTAGACCAAGCTTTCTTAATGCCTTTTTTCTTTTTCCTATTTGGCTCCCTCCCCTTTTGCAAACATCGCCTGTGGTTTCTGTGTAAAGCAATCCAGCTCCAAGGAAATGCTCTGGGGAGCCTTTACAAGGTAGTATTAATTGTCTCCTAAACGATGAGATGCGAGGTGGGCTGATCAATGCAGCTAATGCAAGTGTTCTCCTGCTCTGCAGACAACACACGGAAACAAAACACGGATCGGGTGACGGGCCGGCCACCGAGCCTCATTCAGAGAGCGCTCAGCAGGGATGGCTCCTGTCAAAACACTTGAATGGAAAACACTCCGTGCTAAACAGGAATTTCGGTACACTTGACGTTAAGAGACTAAAGGGTGTTTTGCAATCTGTGGTATTTTAGAAGGTGCTGCATAATAAAAATATGCCGTATGTAACACTTCTGACCAAACAGGCTACGTTTCAGTATGCAGAAAATAGGATGCAGCAGCAGAAATCACTGTCCCATGAAAAAACAAAATTGTGCAAAAACACATCTCACACAGAGTTAAAGTTTGAAATTGCACATTTGCTTTGATAGTCACGTGCGCAAAACAAGGTAAAAGTTAAAAAATGTGGAGAAATTGTACACCTATAGTTTTGAATTGTCTTAATATTTTTGAAGCAATGTTGTCATATTCCTTCACAGCTGTAATAGCTTTTCACTCAGATACCAGAGTACAATAATTTACAAGTATTATGCAAAAGAAAAACTGCCAGCTACATGACCAACCTGTACAGTAAAAATAAACCTACAAATCACTAACACTGGTGAAATTTCTGTCATTTTAAGAGCTTTTAGGCTCTCTAGTGTATGAATTAAAGTGTCAGACTGCTTATAGTTTTCAGTTAACAGTTTTATCCAATCCTTTTTTCACATTTCTGTGAACAGAAGCTCAGCCATGTATATATATATACTTTTTGTCATATGATTTTCAAAATATGCATTTAAAATACAGACCTAATTTTTGAAATAGCTGACAAAGAAAATTAAACTACCAAAACTCACTAGCCTTATTTATGTTGTGTAAGCATAAACAATATAAAATTATTCTCTTTTAAAAAATTATTTACAACTCAATTATGTACTAGGGTCATCTATTGCACACTGCCTTTAACATATGAAGATACAAAACATATACAAGAGAAGAATAATTTTGACACAGATAATGGCTAAATGTAGAATAAGTGATCTTCATCCTTGCACATTAAATAAACCCAGAAAAATGCTTTTATGTATGTTCAATAATAACAAAGTCCATAGTAGAAATTTGCATGGGGCTAGAAATTGGAAAAAAAAATATCTAAAAACATTTCTACAATCATTTGTTTTGTTTTGTTTTTTCCTAAGGGACTCAAATTACTTTTCAGCAAGTGCAGTATCGTTTCTTTCCCCTTATATTAGAATCCAAATTCAATTCACATATGTGGGTTTTAACATTTTCTTATCAAATAATAGGCAGAATCTAATTACACAAAAATACCCTGCCTGTACACTCACCAAAAAATTTATTTGCAAAACCATCAGAGAAAAAACCTTTATCTGTTTTTTTTGTTTTTGTTTTTGTTTTTTTTTTTAAGTTTATTTTGTTTAGTTTAGAGAGGGGCATTTTTGGGCCCTTTTTTTTACACAACATTATATAGAATTTTTTTTTTCTTTAAAGTTCAAGTTCCATGGGATATGGGAAAGTGATACCATTACCAGGCATCACACAATTTACAGGAAAATAGACAAAAGACTCTTTTGATATCTAATAAATTAGGACTAAAACATAAACAGGCTTGCAATAACTTTAAGAACTCATTTTTCCTCCTAACTCATGTAACTATCTAAAATTTTACTTCTGGCAAATATCCTTGGACACCACACTAATTTTTTCAAGAACTTCCAAACAATAGACCATGTTTTTTCTCTGAGAATGTTATTTACTTATTGGACAGCTGATACAACTTTTAAAGCAACCATTAGAATAAATGGCAGGATTTGCAACAGGATAAATGATCCTGATGCTTTTGATGTTTGTATTTCTGTACTTAACTGGCACACATCTATACATGGTTGCCACTACAATTTAAAATGCTTACTTAAAGACTGATTCAGTGTGTAGGAGTTCTTCTGTACTCACAGAAATGCTCACTACATGTTAAATGTGCTTGTGTGTCTTTGGAAAATAAGAAGCATTTCTCAGCTGAAATGTTTTGGGGAATGCATGGTACCTTTCAGAAATCTCAGGCATTTATGTGACTATAAAATTTACACTGGGCTTTTACATCAATCTTAAAGAGTATTTGAAAACCTAAAAACCACAATGCAATAGCAGCTCAGGGTAATCCCAATACATCCACTAATTAAATCTCCTTGTACTTTTCCAGTATACCATGCCAATTTCTTTCATACTAAATGGGAGAACCTGTGAGAGAAGCCAAAGCTAAAACCTTAACTAAACGAAAGCTGCGCTACAGTCTCTCATCTGCTCATTTACAATAAGCTTTTTGTTTGACAATTCCCAGTACAGCACTCTACTAAACCAAATATCCCATACATGTATTTTTGCGACCCATGATCAACCGGCTGTTAGAGTAATATTCTGTAGAACACCACACAGACTGATTCAGCCAAAAAACTGATCTTGCAAACCCCTTGGTAAAATAGGACTGTGCTTTGACACTGTTCCCAAGCAAACTAAAAATTGTCAGTAACTCGCTTAACATGAAATTCTGATAAACTCTTTTCTGGATATAACACTTCCACTGAACATTTGCATAAAGCCTCAGAAAATGAAAATCACAAAATATTTTTTTTTTTTAATTCGAATGCATTAGAAGTATCTCACAAGGTCTTCAACAGATATAAAAAAAACCCTCTGTCACATAAATGATAAAATGTACAGTCTTAAATGCAACACATAAGAACATCCCACAGATATATGAAGTGTTACTGAAATCTACACCGGACAGTTTTGGCCCTCAGTTCCTATCTCTCTCCCCTATTCTTTTTACCTTGTTTCTTGACGGAGAATTAACTGGTCTTAACACAGACTCTGTACCCACATTCCTCACTGACAGAAAGGCATCTCTCAAAGCAAAGCCTGATGATCCCAAACCTCCCAAACTGAAAGGGAAAATGAGGGCTGGTTGAAATTCTAGGGCATTGATGTCCTGCTCTTGTTTTCATCCAAACAAAACAACGTTGGAGCTGCTTGCTCAGGACACTCATACAAATAAGGGTGTGTTCACAGGAAGCCTCACCACCCTTAGCAGAAGAACCTGACCACTGAAATCAGGTGAATAACACACCTTTATGTATGACATGTGGACAGCTGTGCACATGTGTGTGCACATACCTATTGATACCCACATATATACCAATTTATTTTACTGTGAGTGAATAGGTGACAACTTTCACTAGAACTCAGATATTGAAATGGATCAAGTTTAAAAATTTTGCAAAACTTATGAAATGTATGAATCCTCAGAGTTATATGAAAACAAGTTTTACAATCTGTTGTGATTTGGTCACAAGACTGAATTACATGAATCCAGGTTTAATGTAGTTATGGCTAAAGATACAGATTATTCCCATGTGAGAGAGAAAGCATGGAATTAAAAAAAACTCAAACCTCATCACTATTAAAGGTTTAGAAGAGATGATGAGTCATCTTACAAAGCAAACAATCCCTTGAATATAAACTGTTTTGTTAGGTATCAGCTACAGCTTTGATGATGATTTCCTAGAAACATAGTTACATAAAGACAGACGAAGAATTATTATTATTACTATACTGTCATGTGTTAAGAGACAAGATTACAATTCCTTCTCTTTGTTTAAGAGTTATTAATAAAAAATAAAGATTCCACTGCAAAAGGTGGTAAATGTCTCCAAAACCAAAGGAAAAGGCCAGAGATTTTTTTTCTTCCTATGGTTTTATGTGGGAGTGTTACTTAGATGAGAAACACTAACAGAGAAAGAATGTGTACAAATTAATGCCCAAATGGCTGCAATGAAAGTAAACATACTCCAACTATGCTTTGGAAAAGCATGTTTCTGGACAACAAAAGTACTGGAAATAAGAAAGCCTTCAAACCATGGACAGAAGCACTATACTTTTATTAATTTTGTTTGTGGGAAATTTTGTCTTAATATATTATTTGTAAAATGATCTATAACAAACTACTCTTTTGTTTATATTAAAAAAAAAAAAACCCCACCTGAGTCCATCATAATATTTATAATAAAAAATGGGAATATAAACCATAGATTTTAAACAAAATAGAATTAATTTAATCATTGCTTTTTACATGATTGATGTAAAATCAATTTTTTTTACTAAAAAAAAAAATCACATGATTTTTGATGAGCCCTAAATTGCATGGTACTCTCTGCTAACAAAAAGAAATCTGCTTTGATTTTCCTTAACAGTGGATTGGTTGGTTCAATATGCTTCTGATTTTTTTTTTTTTCAAACGGAAATGGGCTCACCATTATGATACTTTCTAATAACAGAATATAACAATTTGATTATTCATGTATTTTTTAGATTATCAGTGCCTGGAATATTGCACAGAGTTACTATTTTTTCCCTATCAGTAACCATCTAAATAAGTAAACATTTATTAAAAATCCAGTAGTGAAATTTTGTGAAAATGTGAAAGTCAATGATAAGTAAAGCTTTCAAACTCATTAAAACCAAGCACACACAATACTACCAGAAGACCATATCAGCTGGAGAAAAGAAAATAATTGACCTTATTTTTAGAAGGGGACCACAGATTAGAAAGAAAAGAAATAGCATATGTTTTCCAACATATCTGGAATTATTTTTTTATTAACAAAAGAGTGTGAGACTATTTTCTCCTGCAAAATAACGTTCAGTTGACAATTACTGCTTTTATACTATGCTACAGTAATATGAACCTTTGCTCATAATGCCTCCTACATGTACAATTACTAAGCCAAAGAGAAAAACTCACCCATTTAAAAAGTAAAATACATACTCTGAGAAATTGTAGGAACTGATACATTTTATAATTTAGAGTGGTAACAGCTGAAATCACCAAGGAGCTTTTCTCCTTAAAAATATTTCTCAAGTTCCATGGTTTTAAAGCCTGTAAAAAGCTTTGGAAAATCCCCCTGGATAAGCTGAGCTTCTCAATAAATCAAATCACATAATACAACCATTGACATTTATTTGTTTAGAGGAAGCAAATACCAAACTTCAGGTAAATGAGTCATACTCAACCTTTTGATTAGAAATTCTATTAAAATATTTGTGACTGCATGCATATTTTTCCCATATATTGCAGGTAAACACTGACAGTGACCAGGGGAACATGATTTTTTGAGAGTATGCTTATTAGTAATGAATGCTATTTAAATTAAGTCATGACCCTGCCAGAAATCACCTTTACCTATAGCTTTCAAGGCAAACATTAGAGATAAGCATAATTCCAGGTAGGAAGAAAATGAAAAGAAACATGCTATAGCAACTATATCTATATAGTTATATATATCATTAGAACTATTCTACATAGTTCAGAAATATGAGGAGAGAGACAAGGATACCCACACCCTTTGCTTTCAGACTAAGAGTGCTCTGTCAAAACCAGGATGAGCTCCTGTTGTGATGCAGTCATTATAGCATACATCTGGAATAGGCCCATACAAACACAAACCACATATTTTTTGTATCTAGCTCCTTCTTTTTCCATCTCTAAGTACTAGTCTAATGCCATGTTCGGCTCATAGTAGATTTTATGTGCTGTATTTTTAATTACATCCATAGCTCCCCAGCAGCAGACTCTAGTTCAGAGTTTATATGGTAAGAAGGGAGGAAGAGTTTCTGATTACTGCTCAAACATTTGGTATGTCACACTTATTTTTCTTTGTCTTCCCACCTCCTTCCTGATCACCAGACTGCAACCCTTCTATAGCAGGTCCTGCTGATTTTTCTATGAATGGCATTATTCTGCCTTAAATTTAGTTTTCTAGAATTTATGCCCTTAACCAATGCAGCCAGTTAAGAAAGACATGGATGTCCATGAACAGTGCATTCCATCTACCTTTAGATGGAATCACCCTAAAAAGATAAGAAGTTCTCACACTTAAATATACAAGGAACTTTAAGTATTAGTTTAGATAAGATGGAGGGCTCCTCAAAGGCTCACTACATACATGTATAACACAACACTGTTTTTCTATTTACACAACATGGTGAATTACTCTTCTTACTAAAATGATAATAATTAATATAGCAACATTAAAAATATTACCTGGGTGTAGGAATAAAGCATTATGTAATATTATTTTGGTGCTGTAAGAGATAAATTGAAGTTTAATAAAGAGATATTTTCCTCAAAAACCAATGTCACACTCATTTCTGCCCACCAGAAGATTTATATAAATTCATAAATCTTTTGTCATATCATATGTCTACAATAAAAAGGAGTAAAAAATGTTATGTAGGCAGAACTGTTTCTAAATAGGACTCTTTCACAACTTTTTGCACTGGATGACAGTTGCTCTTTCTCTATTTTTATAGCTACACAATCTTTATTCCTAAGCACTCAAAAATTCCTGCTTCACAGGTATTTGCTGAACTATTTTCATTCTTGTACAAAATTACTTTTAAAATAGCCAAGGTAGATATAATGGTCCTGGGAAGTTCAGTACCAATGAGAATCAGTTGGAGTGAACAAAAGATCTCCTGCCAGTACTGATTGAGCCAGACAGAAGCCTTTTTAAAGGCCAGTCATTTTGTGAGTATTTCCAACTATTCAAAAGAAAAATGTAATAATTTAATGTTTATACAAATAGTTCAAGATTTCAATGTGTTTATTGTTTTTGTTACTGGATTTGAAAGAAGGAATCTGCATCTCAAAGGACTCCAAGGCATAAGAGTTTTTCCACAGCTGCTTTTCAAGAGTCACCTCATGGGCTGGAATTTCTAATTAATCTGAGTAAGTTATTGGTGCTCAGCTACTCCTCCATGGCCCTGCTGTGCAGTAGCACAAGAAAAATGTTACAGAATTAAGAACCTCACCAGTTCTTCTCCTCAAAAGGCAACAAAAGACAAGTTCACCTCTAAAAATCAGACTCTCTACAGATACAAATACATGTGAAATGATCTCCTTTCTCTATTTGCCTGAGAGCTCATTTTTATAGGATGGCAGCAGATTTAAAAATGAGGAATGTGAACTTCAAGAATGGTACCTAATTTGTGCTAACTACTTGCATGAATTCTATACCAAGAATGTGCCTTCTCTCAACAATCTTTTAAGTCTGTTCCCTTCTCTAACACTAAACCAGGGATGGTCATAATGTTTCTCTAAGTCAGCAGCAGAGGAGCACTGCAGGTACATGTGTTGGGGATGGGGAGGAGGGAGGGTGCAGTCACCATCCCTCTGCTCTTCCCTTTTCCTCCAGCTGCAGAACTTCTTCCTTGTTACAGGAAAGAAGTCGAAGCTCAGTAAGTCTGCTGAGGGAAGAGACAAATACTGACACTCTTCCAAAGGTCCCATACCATCTGGTACTACAGGATTTAGAGCCCTTGAGATAGGCACTCCTGCAGCAGGGTCACATTGGACAGCAAGAGCTGGATTATTAAAGAGTTTTATGCTCATGAAAACTTATGATCTCCTATCCCTAGAAATAACAGCATCAGGGTGGGTGGTAGTGCTCTGATATGCTTTTTAAATACTATTGTGACAGGCTCAGATTGCATCATTTATTCAAATAAAGTACAATTTTTCACATTCATTAGCAAGCCAATGAATGGCAGTAAGTACATTAAGCTGAACAAGGGTGTGAAAAATTCTATAAAGCATTTATGTGCTTAAGGAACCTAACAACCTTTTGTCTATTTTTTTACCCCAAAATTACCTGCCACCTATAAAGATAATTACTTTTTCTTGCCCTCAAATCTTAATTACTTGTGGAGTCTTTCAGATCTTCATTATTCACTAGCCATGCTCAGACATCTCTTTTGGGAAAAAAAAAAAAAAAAAAAGAAGGTGTCTTGTGGAGAGAAGACCTAGAAAATGTTATTCTGTGGAAAAGGTGCAGTATTGATGGCTTGCTAAGATTTGGAATGTAATTTAAATGCTAACAATGTGCATTTTCAAGAATGCATTTTGATTGACAGGAAACAGAGAAAAGTAGTTAAATTTTCACAATATGAAAAGTGTTATATGAAAATAAATTGAATGGGAAGATTAATTTTAAACTTTGTATATCCAAAGCACTGGCAGTTGAAGATTCTTAATGACTCTTAACTAACACTACTTAACACCAAAGGAGCTGTCTAAAATGTTTAATAGGAGAACTGACTGGAAACAGCAAAAGTTGAGGAAAAGGCAGGAGGAGAACCAGCACAAATCAAATAAATTACAAAGACAAAATGCCTACCAGTCAGTCATAAATTTTGACCCAAATATACAGAAAATAAACATACCCCAAAATAAGCACAGCTCAACATTTTAAATTAAAGAATTTTTGGTCAGAAGAATGATTGCATATAAGCATATCCATGCTTTATGGCATTTTTGATACTGGTATTTGAAATATGTCTATCACATGTTTCTGGGTGCAAATACATACAAAGGACATTAGAAATTGCCCTCTCAAGTGAAACAGGTTCCAGTATGAACAACTATAAATGAAGAGTTGTGTACTACTTAAAGGCAAAAGCCCAGCATGAAGTATTTATTCTAGTCTAGAAATAAAGTTGCAGTAAGTAGTTTCTAATCACAAACAGAAGCAGGAATAAACCAAGTGAAAACCATCCAGTGATATCTTGTAATTTTTGAGATGGTATTTCACAGCTATACACAGCAATATTCTTTTCTGAAACTTTAATTTGCGCCTACTTAGAAAAAGGCACAGACTGAAAAAAGCTTTATTAATAACAAAATATCTGTCCTCTTTTTTACCAGTGCTGAGAATGTTCCTAATGCTGCTATTTACCAAGTGTATCAGAATTCTGTCAGACTTTAAAATCTGCCTGTTCTTCTCCAAATCTAATTTTCTATTTCTCTCCTCAAAACTAATAAACCAGCCCAAAATAGAAATGAAATGCTTATTAATTCTGAAATCTTTTTTAGATTTCTAAATGACATGGAGTATTGTAAAACATAAATAATAGCTTAATGATGGACTATTACATCCTAAAATGGGGGAAAACCAAAACGCAGTAGAATCCTTATTCTTTGATCATTCATGAGATTTTGTTTTAAGTCAAGGAAATTGTTTTTGCCCATTTGAAAAAGAATTTACCAGCCTAATTATATTTTTTAATCTTCTCTCAAACCATTTAATCCATGGATTGTTTATTCCTGCATGATACAAATGCAGTTTTAAATTTTCTTTTTCTTGTAGGAAAGAGCAAGATCAGAATCACAACAAAAAGCCAAGTAATTTAATGAAGCTGGAATTAATAAAGACCATTTCCCTATAGATTTGCATTTTTTAAGGTAGGAAGATGTAGTCTCTGACAGAAGCTTTTCCCAAAGTTGTCTGGGGACAGCAAATACATGTAATAAAGGAATGCCTTCCTTTAGCAGAGGATTTCATAGCATCATTCTCCAATCCAAAGATGCTTATCTTTTAAATGGATGTAAGAATTTTTTTATCTGAAAGAAGTTTATCTCTTTGTCAAATGCTGATCATGTTTATAAAGGGTCCAATGTTGTTTCACAAAAACATTAGGCAAGGTAACACTGAGACTGATCAAACAAATCAAGTGTCTTGTTTAAAATTGTCCTAATCATCATTCAGAAGCAATAATATATGCATATATTAAGTAAAAATCAAAATTCAACTATTATACATTTGTCTATTTACCCCTTTTGTAGGTTTTTGATAAACTAGGGTTGGTACATTTTGAACTTTGCCTTTCAATGAAGTGGGTGAACCTTCCTTACAGTCACAAATGGTGCCTTTAGAAATATATTTATAAAAAAAAAAACAAAGGTCCTTAAATGAACTCTTGCAACTCTAATTCCTCCTGTGTACTGAGCAACTATACTGTGTCAAGTGTAGAAAATAGATATTTACTTCTACTGAATTTGCATTTCCTGCTCAGAACACGTGGTGGAATTTTTTGTGTCATGATACTTACATTCTGATATCAAGATAACTCTGAATTGTATTCATGACAGTTATATTCAAGTAGGAAAAAATATGAGATCATAATTCTCATAATTAAAGCACTCAATAGCTCTCAATCCCTGAATTATTCCCAGCTTTTTGTACCACTCCTAAGAAAACATACTGCAGACTGTAGAGTTCTAGATATGGTTAAATGATTGAAACAATAGGAAAAAAGGTAGCAAGAAATAACTGAGGTACTTATGCATGATAAAGCAAAGAAAAAAATATTTAATAGATCAATACCAAATTGAACAAGAAAGAGGAAAAAAACTCCTTAAACAATGGCTGCAATTTTAGATTGAATAATGAAATTATGAGATATGCAAAAGACATTAAATAGAAGTTTTCAAATAAAAGATAAGCGAAAAATATACCACATGACTGTTGATTACGATGAACCTAGTTATTTAGTCCTTTTTGATTTCTATACTGTTTTTCACTGCAGCATTTGATGTAATGCTGTATTTTGTTTGCCTTAGTAATCATAAATATTACATGTATTGTGCTCAGTTTTATAACATGAGCCTTTCTATATTTATATGTTTCTTGTTAATGTGCTACGGAATTCAAAACCTATGGGACTTTGGGACCTTAATTTGAGCCTGTGGCAACGAAGATGCAGCTGTTCATTTATAAGCAATCATCACAGATACAGAAGTTTGAAGATTAAATTTGAAAAGCCACTCTCCCAAACTTTTAAAATTATTAAATTATAACAGAATCAGTTTTTTTTTTTTCTGAGAATTATTTTTACTCATTAAGTTTTCTCCAAGTTTAAAATCAAACCAAGCCAATTTTACAGAGCATTCTACCTGAGCTTGCACCATGTTAGAATTGCAGATTAAGTATCAGTATTTGATTATTATTGTAATGCTTCCTTCTCACATACATAATTATAATATATCATCAACCATGACCCACTCAAGAGTCTTTTGAAGTTGGCATTATAAATTTTATCCTACATTCACCCAGGTGCAATTCAACACTGCTAGCACAATTTATTTAAATTAAACTTCTCCTATCATTGAATCAAATAATTATAAAGTAGTGTTATTCATTGGTCTTACAGAAATACCCTACATAAATAAAGCTATAAACAAAGCAGATGACTTTATCAACATATGAAATCTACATATCTGTTGGCATCTACAGATAACAACATATTAAAGGGTCAACACTGATCAAAGGTTGGGAGAATCTCTTTTACAGGAAAAGGCTGAGGGAGCTGGGCCTGTTCAACCTCAAGAAGAGGACTGAGGGGACCTCATCAATGTCTATCAGTATCTGAAGGGAGGGTGTCAGAGCATGGACCCAGGCTCCTCTTGGTGGTTATAAGTAACTGGACCAGAGGCAATAGGAAGAAACATGCACAGAAAGTTCCACCTGAATGTGAGGAAGAACATCTTTACTGTGAGGGTGACTGAGCACTGGAACAGATTGTCCTGAGAGGTTGTGGAGACGCCCTCACTGGAGACATTCAAGGACCATCTGGATGCAATCCTGTGCCATGTGCCCTAGGATGACCCATTGTAGTCTCTTCCAATCTGCCTTGTTCTGTGCTTCTGTGAAATATAATTTTTTAACTGACATGACAGGGCAGGTGTGTACCTGTGGTACAAGTTACTTTTTCAAATAGGATACTCTATTTTATAGGATTAAGACAGCAATCCAGGGTGCAAAGGGCTGATCATGATGGAGTCTAGAAACTCTCTGAATTAGTGCCAAAGCTAAATTCCTGTGGCTTAAGTCCGACGTTCTGCTGTATTAAGGAGCAACACCACAGAAAGCTTTGCAAATAAGCTCTCAGAGGGAGCACTGTCAAGATGATCAGTAGATACTAATGAAAGTAGTATTTTCAGATGGTTGATAGAAATAGTATCATATTACCATGGATCTCTTTCTTGATAGTAACAGGAAATCTCCTCAGGTGTGTAGCAGCAGTATTGTTTAATCACTCCTTAATATTTTGTCCTGACTACAACCTGTGAAAGTTTCATCTCCAATGGATACTATAAGGTTCAACAATATATTAGCCCTTTACAAATGCCCAAAAACTTTAAGATTATAAACTTATTTTCCTCTTTCATTCCTCCTCCTTTATCCCATGAAATTTTTCTCTTCATTAAGAAAAAAATTAATATCTGATGGCAGTTTCCTAAAGCAAGGCAGGCCTCCCAAAAGACAGTCACCCAGGTTTTGTGATTTTCCTACAAAGAAGTAGCTCTAGCTTCCTTTCCCTACAGATCTAGGCACTTATATGAAACTCTGCAGCAAAAATCCTCAAGGAAATGCAAGTAAAAATTACAAAGTTTTCCAAGCTGACAGGCTCCTTTCAAATGCAGTTTCACCTTTTCCTTGCAGACACACTGGGGACTACCTTCAGAAGCACCAGACAGATATAAAATGCAAATAAATGCACAAAGACTAGAAAGGAGTGTGGTATAAACTGTTGGTTAAGAAAAATGGTACCATAACAGTGCAACATCTAAAGCCACATGACTTGGGTTGCTATAGATGCCACAAACTCAATTAGGTGAGAATTTGTGAACTAGGGTAGGATAGGATTTTCCATTCTTTGTATGCTTCTCAGATCTCTCCTTTTCCTGCAAAAGTTCTCTGCAGTGGTGGTCAAAATCAGAGAGAAATACAACTGGAAAGACACCTATTTTTTTGTACATTTATTTACATCAATGAGCAAGCAACAGGAAAACTGCTTTCTCATCGCTTAAGTAAAATATATGCCTATATTTTACTTAACTGATAGTGAGAAATACATGAATTAAAGATTCACAAGTATTAAGACAGCATTAGGAGGTGGACGTCTAAGAGCTGTCTTTCCTTATTTGTTATATCCCAGCCTCTAGCACATACAATTCAAAATACAGTTACTCAAAGATTATGTACCTCCCAACATTTTAGCAAGACACACTATTTTTTTAGAGGTAGCTATTGCTCACATTATTAAAGACTGTTTTGTATGGTATGTATTCAAAAGAAATCTAAGCTTAAAAATGATGCTCCAACTTTGTCTTTTCCTGATATACATCTAGAACCACGCAGTTATAAATTCTGAAAAAGAATTATATCCATTTTATTAATGTTAACATGAAAAACTTCAAATGCCACAATGCAAGTCAGTTTGCTTCAGAGTCAGTCTCATTGATGTCAATTTTATTTTCCCTAATCAGTTTTATCACTTTGTCCTATTAGAAATGCATTTCTTTCCAAGTTGACTCTAAATCAAATATCTGACAGGAAACCCCCTCAAGATAATTCCCTGATGCAGGCACTACAAAGTGGTTATAGGGGTAGCATGTAAATGACTACAACACTGATGCTCATTCCAGCAATTGTCAAACATCACCTGACTTCTGTCAGAGTGAAGGACTTGGCAAGAAATTGCAACATGAAGAAATTTCATGTGCTAGTGGTGATTAGAGGTCATTGTTTCCAACCAGGATTTTGAACCCTGCTCTACTATCTAACAGATCTACCTACCATGCAAGTCATGAAAAGCTCCCAGGAAATGTGCATCTCAGGTGTCCAAAGTGATAACCAACCCAGAAAGGAACCAAAAAAGCTCTTACTCTGCTTTCTGGGTCTTTATATGAACAGGAAAATGCAGCTTGAAATGATCAAGGCTTTTCCATCCATTACTCAATAATATCTTCCAAGACAGCTGCTATTCAAATGCTTAAGGAAAAAGTTCTAAGAAGTGGTATGGCTGAAAAGTCATGATGAAAAAAAACAGCCTGCAGGAAATCCAGAACGACAAACCTCCAGAATTTAAAAAATATCACCAGTGAGACCAGCTTTCCCTTTGGGAAAAGTTCAGTATCTTTTTCACACACAAGACAAAGATATTTAATAAAAAAAAAATCTACTGTATTCTAATCATAAGCTGGAATATCCAGACATCACTGGTGTAAGACAGCAAGGATTCAGAACAATTTTTTTTCTTACTGTACCTCTGACAGTATGCAAGGTAACACTAACTTTTCTAATCAACACTATGGTATCTCATCTAGTAGGTCACCTGGAAGACACAGAAAAGTAGAGTGAATTACAGTTTGCTGAAAATCACAAAGGTTTCAGACAGTTTATTTGGTTTGAAGTTTTTTTTCAGTATCAGAAAAAGAACAGTATATTCTTTAGAACTTGGAGGTTTATTAAAGCTCATGGATGTCAAAAAGAAAGTAGGCCAATCAAAAATAAAAAGCATGAATGTAAGGCATTGCTTTGTCCATGAGGAAAGAAGATTTTAAAATATAGTTTTTATATAATTTTTAATTTTATTTTTATATCCTTTACATATGTATAAATACATACACACCTCTCCAGAAATATTTTATAAGGAGAAAAAAAATGCTGTCTCTATCTGCATTTTTAAAAATATTTATGATGAATGGCCTCATAAAAATACATGCAGAGAGACAGAAGAAAAAAAAATTCAAAAAAACAGCAACACATATTTGATAATACTAATAGCTCAAGTGTTTTTGTGTCAAACACCAGGCATTCCAGCAACTACCACTATAAAGCTCCACTGTCATTGTCTCTAACTAAGAAATATTTTACATAACAACAAAAGGGCAAATATAGAAGTAAACAGCCCAGTAGCTGCCACTGCTCCTTCACTTTGCCTAAAATAAATAATTGGATAGGACATGATTACACAGAATTACGTTAACAACTATAGTTTACATGCGCATATTTTCATGCATATAAATAGGAGGCAATACCATATCATCTCTGCCAGGAAGTCACCTTCATTTGCAAGGATGTGAATTTGAGCCACACAGCTCCTCACTGGATCAAAATTAAAATGGAAGCAAATCAATTTTGTAATTATTAATATAATAGACAAGAACTAGGGTGGTGAGCCATCAATTCTAATTAAAGGCTGCAATTAAAGGATACTTCAATCAATCATCTCTCTGAAAGTATACTCTATTGATTGCTACATTAATTATTAAAATCATATTAAAATAAAATTCAGATTTAGTTATCTGCCAGCTACTTCAAGATAATATTCTGGGTCTTATAACTAAATGAGTGACATCATAACTAGGAATTTTTTTTTTCCTGTAAAGAATCCTCAGAAGAGGTATTCAAGAATTTTAATTTCTGACTCAGTCTATTAACTCCCCATGGCAGTCCTTTAGGACTTGCTTTTCCTTCACCAGCATTTGTCACAATACCTATTTATGTCTTATGTACTTCAAATATACATACATATCAGACAATCCTAAACTAGGTATTTTAAGAACTTTTAACACAGGCAAAGCCAAGACCTAGTTGTATAAGTAATAGAGAGAAATGCTAAAATACAATTCATAATTTTGCAGTTCAAACTGAAATATAGGTAGATGAAAAGCAGAGTTCATAGTTAACGGCAACAAAGAGGTACTTGACTCAGTCATGTTTTATGTTCCTGTGAAGAAAAAGAACATAAATAAGAAAGTAGTTGAAAAGATAATGAAGATAATTGAATCTTGACCACAAAATTCAAGTTAAAGGCCATCTCAGTTGAGAAAAACACAGAAAATATTGAAGTAAACAGATTATAAGACACAAAATAAACTAAGCTATGGGTGTGGCAAGTAAGAATTGTGAAAAATTGCATCCCACTTTAGTCCTTGGGATGCAATTTTTCACAATCCCCACTTAGCCCTTAGTCCCACAGGCCTTTGACTGAGCTAAAAAAGCTAAGACTATATCCATAAAATCTTGAATTTATAAACCTGTTCCAAATGGTCAAATTCCACAGCTAATTTTCAAGTAGAGAATTGTATCAGCAGGCAGCCCGGCTACAGAAATCTATGAAGTTATGACTGCCACCCACTGCTTTGCAACTATGGCCTGTAATCAGGAGGACAAAAATAGTTGAAAAACATAGGAAGGGAAGAAAGGAATAAAGGAAAAATTTTGATAATAAAATATCTTATTTTATTAAATCATTGCTTATTCTAACAGAAATGTAAGCATAACCAACACCTAGAAGCTGAAAATTCTAGCTCCTTCTTCAAAAATAAAGATCAAACTTTATAAAATAATGTTTCAGCTATAGAATTTATCTAAATATCTGTCAATCAAACTTGCTTCTCTTAATTGTGTTCCACCAACCTTAGCTTCCTTTGAAAGTCAAGTAACAGCAGGCGACGGCAGCAGGTGAGAGGGAACAGGCGATGGGAGCAGGTGAGATTCACCATAGGTGTTGTGTGCAGTCTGGCTGAACGCACAAACACAGGCTTCAAAAACCTGCTCTTGATTTAGACTCGCTGGATTCAGTTTAGTAAAACCACTACAAAGCCAGGAATGTTTCCATTGAGAATATATTTCTTCAGAAGGTAGAAGCTTCCTAAAATATCTTGGCAAAACCACTGAATTACCTTCAACCTTTTACACTAACCTTCTATCCTAAATTCCACATTTACGAGGTGTTAAATTCTTTAAGATTACATGCACATCATATCATATCTATGCACATTTAACAAATACACATACAAAGAGTGATACAAAAGAAATTATCTATATGGATTTATGATTTCAGACACAATATTTCACAATGAATATTTAAAATGTTGTTCCAGGTCACTTATCCTTTGAGATTCCTATTTAGAAAATTTAGGCAGTAGTTGATGGCAACTAAGAACTCTTTGTGGCAACTTCATTTTTTTTAAAATTATCACGGGTTATCAATGCTTACTAAAAATCACTAAAATTAGGAAAATACAAGCATAATATTTATTATTATAAAGACAACCACAATAGTATATTGAAGTTTTTTGCAAGAACAAATGCAGTGACATCAAGCTATCTATTAAAATTCCTTGCCACTGTGGGAAGAATGTTTGTACATTTATATAAAAATAGCATGCTCAAAAAAATATCTTTAAAATAATTACAGGGGGGAGAAAGAAAAGTATTATAACAAAGGAACAACAAAACAACTATTATCAGTTTGTGCAGCAAGACTATTCTGGTCCTCCAAGTGCCTCAGACTACTCCAGGGACAGGATTTTAAGAGCAGTTACATTTGTACAGTAACTGATGCGTTCAGTTTTCCTCACAACAGTGATTAAAATGGCTCAGAGAGGTTTGTCGTGCTGAATGCAGTTAATCATTGAGGATTAGGCAAGCTGGCTTACAAAATTCTGGCTTTTCCTATCATATGAAATTACTTTAAAAAATTAAAATTATACAAAATCTGATTCCACTAGTTATTGCAGTCCTCAAATTTGACTGATTTTGCCATGAGATGCAGACATTTACCTGAATCCCAAGATGTATAATTTAATAGACTAGGAACAAAATTCACTTATCAAGTCTTACTGTAAATTTATACCCTCTGCACATGATGCTACTAACATTTTTACACCTCATTAAACAAAGCTTTTCTTTGTTCGGGTTTTTTGGGGGTTTTGCTTGGGTTGATGTTCTTTTGTTTGTTTGTTTTTAAAAGTTGTTTTTGTTTTTTTAAAATCAACTACTGTGTTTTTACAATCAACTACTGTGTTTTTACAAAACTGTTTCTAAACCTGTTTCTACAATAACATTAATTTGCAAAGAGACACAAGCCCATTGTTTGGTATGCACATTAAAAGCAGAGCCAGAGAAAGTATTAAAACCAGTAGTAATGATTCTTATATATTTTTCTTTTTGTCTTTAAAAAACTCTACTGTTTATGCTAGGAAATACTGTACATATTTGGGTAAATTCTTAACAAAACACATTTAAAACCAGGTTTGTTAGGTAACAATTAGCTTTAAAATCATTCACTTTTGGCAACTGTCTTTTCATAAGACTTATTTGGATTCAACACTATTCATTTTATTTATATGGTGTTTATTGTTCTCAGCCATGATATATAGTAGCTGTGAATATTAAATTACACACTGCTAGTTTTTTAATATATTTTCCATACAAATTCATAGCATTCTATTTTAACCTTTATATGTTAGTCTCTCCCCAAAAATACCAACATTTCTAGATTAAAACATCAAAATCACTTTACTGAAACAACTAAGACCACAAATTTTGTTTTGAATGAAGACTTCACTGGAATAATTCGATAGAAAATGAACATTAGAAGTTAAAAATTACTACTTTTAAAAACAGAATAAAACCAGATCTTATACTATCATAAAAGTGTATTTTTTGGTTTTGTCCTGATTATGTATAAATAATACCTCTGCTCTTGGCAAATAGACTGCAAGTAGTGGATTTGTTACACTATGGATGTAATAATCTCTATTTACTACTTAAAGTAATACAGTGAATGAAAATAGACACTGAGGACAGATTTATATTTTGGAGATTACTGCAAAAAAACAGAGCATTGATGAGTTTATTAATAATTATAAAGAGCAAAAAACCCACTACTTCAGCATACAGGTGCAGACACTGAAGGTCCTAGCAGATGTGTGTAAGGAGACTAAAACCAGACAAACAGCTAAATCAGTTACTGCCCCAGTTGCACACAACCCCCTTCTGACAGATGCTGCTGTTCCTGAAACAGTGGCATCTGATCAGATTAGAAATGAACTCCTGAACTCCAGTCAGCCTGACATGTCAGGATAATCCAAAATTGGAAGTGCTTTACTGTAATGTGCTGGGTTGAAACCTGTGTTGGTTCAGGAGTTGATCTGCGAGCGGATCATATGTCCTGTCTTGAGGACAGCATAGTCCATGGCCAGGGCTGCAGACAGCAACACGGTCAGAGGTGTGATTTGTAACCCTGGGACACGTGTCTGTCAGAGCATTCATATGAAAGAAACATTAGAAATACATCTATAATCAGAGTAAACACTAGAAATACAAGAATTACCACAGCAGTTAAAATTACTAGTCAGTCAGATCTGGTGCCCTGTTTCCAAAGGTGGTTGCTGTCCAACATTCAAATGGCAAGCTTAAGGAAACCCTATGTAAGGCATACATGAATTCCAATAAATTTTAATGTTGTATTTTTTACTATTGTTTGCAACAAGGTAGCTTAATAAGATCCCTCTCTACACATTTTTAAACATACATCATCTCAACAACAAAATACAAGCATTCTTTGATTTTTTACATATGGATAGGAAAACAAAGCCTCCAGAGCTTTCTGGAAAAGAATTTAAGACCGAAATTATAATTTGTCTGGCATGCCAAGTCTCATCTACAAAACTTGAGCTAATGATAAATTTGGAAACAATTGAGTGAGATGAAACCTGTTTGAGAACATAGGAAGTAAAAATTGTGTGCAAAAAGCTCTGTATTCAAGCAGAGGCAAATGCTAAGTTACAGAAGCTGTACTCCTAGGTTCCATTCAAGAATTTTTTTTTAAAACTTTCTATCCTTTTGCCTTTTTGTTTTTAGAATAGACACAATGCAAGCTGTGATCTAATTTTTTTTTTTAACTTAAGAAAGATAATTCAAAGTTTACTGTTGTGTACTTTACTACCCACGTCTATTCAAGTAGCTCTCCACTGCCATGTAATTTTTTCTTACTCTAGCTTTGGAATGCATTAACTATAGTATCTTAATTTATTCAGCTAACACCAGGAAATATATGTGAAACTGAAATTTCAGTAGGGTGAGTAATGTCTTTAAATCTTTGAACCACAAAAGTGTTCCTGTGAAATGAACATCAGGGCCACTGAGTGCAGATTCTGGTTACACTTGTACACCCAGCAGAAGTGTGCCCGTAGCAACACTCATTTTCCAAAGACCATTGAATTTAAGTATGCCCTTACAAAGAAAGGACTGTAAAGGGTCAGGCTTTGTAGAAAAGAGTTTCAATAGTCTAAACAATGAATTCATTCCCTATCTGATATTATCTTCAAGCCTATTCAAATCAGTTAGCAGGTGTGAACTAACTACTGTAGCATATGTTTCCTGTTGTGCTGCCTTTTGTTCATTTCTACATTATCTATAGCATATAAACAATATGTGATTCATACAACCATTCATCCATCAACAAAAACCCCAAAAACCAAACCCTAAACCCCAACTCTCTATATCTGTATTTAGTTTTAACATAATAGATAAAAATCTATATTTAATGGCCATGTTTTTCTCCTGATTTATGTTAATGGTTATTTTTGATCTCATAGAAATACGTCTGAGCAGCTCTGCCACAAAAGAAAACACAAACACTAAAAACACGTAAAAATAGTTTCATTTTCACAGAACTATGATTCTATAATTCCCAATCTAGTGGCATTCACACAATCAGGTAATTTTAAATCATATCAGTAAATTAAAGAAATGCAGTCTGATTAGTGCAATATGCCCAAGTGACTCACAATGAGCACAGATTTCATACATGCCCTACTTTCCTTGAATGGACCAAGCTATTAAATTCTTTTTAAAGGAACAGTGATTTTTTTTTCATCCAGTAGTTAAATTGCTCTCTTAGACATGTGGGTTTTGGTTTTATTTGTTTAGTTTTTAACAGAAATGGTTCTATTTGAATCAACATTATTTTCAGATGTCTTAGTGGAACTGATAAGACAACCTTTACCCTGTTTTTGAAAACAGGGCATATTTGTGATAATTACAGATTAAAAAGACTTGATTTTAAGCAGTGGGCTTCTGAATTGCTTCTGACCTTTAAGCTTGAACATCAGACTCTACACTGTAGAATGAGTCGTACCAGCATTCTGAAAATATATATTAAACTTAAATATACTGATTTTTTGCCGATAATACCTAATTCACATACGATGAAATTTATTTTCTTTCTATATAAACTAGAGCTTTTTCCACATCAGCAGAGGACTAGCAATTGCTGGTCTGATTTAATATCTACACAAATTCTATTGCTCTGGTAAAGGACTTTTCTGCACTGTTTTTTTTTTTTTTTTTTTATCAGAGTGCATATATTCCAGTTTCTTTAGGGGAGGTCAAAAACAGGCTCTGTTTAGCAGCATGGACAACTGCCTTTTTTTCCATGTTCAAAAGAGATATCCCACTAAAAATGTAAGAAAAACATGCTCAAAACCATGAAGCTGGTATCATTTGACTCTATAGCTTCACAAGTACATGGTCCGAATGAACCTTTTGTAAGTGAGAGGAATCCAGTTGTACTAAATTGAATGTACTTGGTATTATTTGGGGCAGAGAATAAGAACAGAAACACTATTGCATAAATAAATAATTTGCATGTATCTGTCACTGTGATAAAGAATAATGCATTGGAGCTGTTTTAATTCCAATGGTGATGAATAAAGTGAAAATAAGGGGAAATTATACAGGAAAATTTTAAACTTCTGAAACTTTTCTCAGAGTCCATAATACCAATATAAGTTTTTAAAATGTTGAATCTTTGTTTAAGATAAAAAACACTTAAAAATCCCACCCCTTATTTTAAAGCGGAAATTTAGTCTTCGAATCCAAAAACTGAAAGATGTAATTCAGTTTAAAGCTGCACTGAGGTTTAAAATTAAATTGAGATCTCTTAATTTGTGTTACACTGAAAATATCTCACTCACACCAAATAGTTTTTAATAAATTTTAAGTTCCTCAAAGTAGTCATCTGGAGGGACCAAAACAAATTAAAGAGTCAAATTCTCCAAGACATTATGGAAGCTGTCTCAGCTGAACAAATAAGAAAATATATCAAGGTATAAAAGGTAATTTTCCTTGGTTGATACTAAGCATGTGTCAAAGCCATGTCAAGTGAATTACTTCTCTGACAGCTCTTACCAGCAAACACAACGTCAGTTATAAAAGACCAAAAACAAGTTGCCTCATCAGAACAGCATTTTGCTTGTTCCATTTCACTTACTCCAGTTTATCAACTGTTTTTCAATACAGTGAGCAATCATACTAGCATTATGTCAAGCTGCAAAATGAGTAATGGAATGATGAAATTAATTTTTTTTGAGAAGCAATTTTAGTAATGCAGATAAATCATTAGAAAAGAAAGAAAAAATCCCAACCAATTAGTTTTCAAATATTAGCAATTTTGCTCATTAGTCATGCATATTCAAAAGTAGATTAAAAGAAATCTCATCTAATCAGCTACATTATGCAACTCCATGCAACATGTGACTCTCTCATCTGCCTTAAAGGTCTAGTTAGATTTCCCAACTTTTGTTTCGTTTTTGCAACTAGTAAGTAAAGGAATAGGTTAAAAATAGCCCTCTGCCTTGGTACAGGTTGGGAACCAACAAGTTGGAAAGCAGCTTTGTAGAACAGGCCCCCCAGGTCTGCTCAGCACAAAACTGCCCTTGAGCTAGCATTACACCTTAGCAGCAAAAAAACCCATGGCATCCTGAGATGCTTTAGGAAGAACCTCACCAGTATCTTCCCAATGTCTTTAAAAACCTGGTGGAAGGAAACATAAAAGATTAACCCAGATACTTTGAGATGTATCCAATGAAAGGACAAGAGGCAATGGACACAAATTGAAACAGGAAATTCTTTTTAAAGGCAAGCAAAAAAAGTGATAGAACACAGGAACTGTTGGTTCATAGAAGTTTTGCAGTTTTCATGAGGGGCTGTATTCAAAATTCAACATGATGCCATTCTAGCTGAAACCTTTTTGAGTAGCAGCCTTAGAGATTAACAAGTATCTAGATGTCACTTCCAACCTTAACAATTCTGTGAGTCTGTGTGACCACAGAAAGATGCAATAACATTGTAGCCAAAGTAATAGGTACCTAAGAAACACATGTTAACTTAGCTTTTAATAAAATTTATAACAAATTTTAACAAGAAAAACAAACAAACAAAAAAAAATTGTATACAAGTACATATCTGCTAAATTTCAAACTCCTGCTCTTAAAAATGTAATTGAAAGGGAAATATGTCCTACTCAACAGCTATATGGGGGGTTTTTACTCTCTCTAAAAAATGGCTGTAATAAAGTTTTCAAAAGATGGACTATATTCTCTATATACACGGAAAGGAAAAATCATTCTAAGGGTCTAATTATTGTGTTAATTATATAGTCTTTGGGTATAATTGAGAAGTATATTTCTGAAGGTGAATATTTTTAAGATAAAGTAAGAAACATACAGCTTGATGGTTTGAATGAAAAACAACTAAACTTTGAGAATGCCAAGTATCCAAAGCAAAGGTTTAGCTACATAAATACAGCAGTTAAGAGCATCAAGAAAATCACATTCTTCACCACTGAAGATGCACAAAGAAAATTTTCTGTACTCAGGGTCTCGATGTTTGGACATTATGTAATTTGGGAGGATCATGTAACAACAGAAGTTCAGTGACACACCCACAAGATTTTCTTCCCAGTATGCAGTCACTACCTTGGAATGTTGCACATTGGCATGGACCTGGATTAGGTCCCTTAGATGTAACTTGAGTACAAGTAGCAATGTGCCTGCATTAATGTATCAGCTCAGGCAGGCTCATTACCCTTGTTAAATAAACATACTAAGTTGCAAGCATGTTTTTAATCAACAGCAACAGTCATTCTTAAAGAGGAAATGCAGGTGCCTACAATTCAATTAGGCTTGCTCATGTTATATATTCAGAAGAAAAGTTATATAAGTGTTTATTAGACTTCTCCAGTTTTTCAATCTGTGCTGATAAATATAAGTCCAAAGGAAGAATTATAGAGTATCCTGAGTTAGAAGCAACCAAAATGATCATCAAAGTTCAGCTCCTGGCCCAGCACAGGCCCACTGAAAGAATCATACCCTGTGCCTGAAAGCAGTGCCCAAACACTTATTGAGCTCTGTTAGGCTGGTGCTGTGACCACTGCCCTGGGAAGCCTGTTCCAGTGCCCAACCACCCTCTGGGGCAAGAACTTTTTTCTAATATCCAACTTAAACCTCCTCTGACTCATCTTCAGGCCCTTCTCTGGTGCTCCGTCACTGATACCACAGAGAAGAGATCAGTGCCTGCCCCTCCTCTTCCCCTGATGAGGAAGCCATAGACAACTCTGAGGTCTCCCCTCAATCTCCTGTACCCCAGGCTGAACAAGACAAGTGACCTCAGCCACTCCTCATATGGCTTCCTGCCAGAACGTCTTCTGAAACTGTAGTTATTAGTAGCTACCAGGAAAGTAAAATTGGATGCTTACCATTATCATACCAAGGACAATCCCCTGAAATTGCATAAAACACACTCTCTTGTTTAGGGGCAAGAACTGCATACCAAGTGCTCTCATCCTAACCAAATCCCTGTGTACTGAAGAGCAGGCTGGAGTTCTAAAGCACTCAAGATCTGACAATGTCACTGCTAATGATTTGAGAGGCCTAACAATTCTCAAACTGCTTCTCTATCTTCAGAGATTAAAACTCAATTTAGGGATTCATTTATCAATTTAGAGCATTTAAAGATTCTACTTTGAGAGAATCAGTATTTTTCAAATAATAGATATAATTTTAGAATTTCATGGGGGTTGAATTTTCATGACAAATTTAAGGCAAATTTCCCTGAAAGAATAAAACCAATGAATGCCTAATCTGTCATTTTAGAGTCCAACATTTAGATTTTACTGCTATTTATACTTTTCTATGCAACTTCACCAAATGTGAAAAATGCCTTCAAGTAATGAACTTTCTGTTCATTTCTTCAAATTTATCAAGTGTCTACTGATTGAGCAATGACTTACATGGTGATAATTACCAAACTGCATCTACAATTGAGACACCACAAATCTGCAACCGTCTCTGCACATGCAAATATTTCAATATCCTTCTTGGCCACAAAAAGCAAAATACACAACCAATATATTAAAATATACCATAAAATGTGTAGGTTTTAACAAGCAGTGAGCAGCTCAATTCAGAGCTCAGTTTCTAAAAGTCTGTTTGTAACAGTTCACAACTGCTCTTGTAACATTTCTGTTGATTATACAGGAAAAGGAAATGACCTTCCCCCAGGAAGGCTGGCTTTTCCTCACAGCTATATCCTCAGTATTGGCGAACGCCTCTACCCATTCCAGTTCTGCACTGAAATTTTTTTAGCACAAGTAGGAGTTGGTTAAATTTGTCTTAGACTGAGGTCCATAAAGAAACAGAGTAATGGATTATGGCAATTATGTTGTGATGTTGAACAGAACTGAAATTCATTATTGCTAGATTTTTATATTGAATACATACAAAAATATTTCAATATACAAACATTTTTTATTCAAGAGCACAACATATTTTTTCAAATAAAAAGACACATTGTACCTTTAGGACTATGATGGGAAGACATTTTTGTAAATCAGTGGTGTAGGACCTATTCCAATCTGCCTTGCAATCTAACAACAGCAAGAAGTCTCTACATACTCAGTACTTTTGAGATACTTCCATTATTTTGTTTGCTATTACAAAAATACTAATGCAGTATTTCAAGAATAAACTGTCTAGCCTTTAATGTGCAACCACTTTCATGTACACAGCTGTCCTGTAACATTTTCTTTCAGCACACAGCCCACAGACATGCAAGTTCATCCTAATGGTAACGAGCATAAGTGGAAGCTCAGCAGTTCTAAGAGAAGCAGCAATTATGTTTATCACAGTTCAGGACTTGTTTCCCGCTTTTGAAACCCTGTTTCCTGTTTGTGCACACAAAGCACTAATCTTTTCCCACCACCTGCACAGCAATTCTGCTGCTCCTCAACAGGATTCCCACAGTCTTTAAGTGCCCTACCAGCATCTCAACAATGATCATACAGCAGGTCTAAACATATCCAACTTCTCTCACAGCTTCCATTTGGAATTTTTAAAAAATGGTATGGTAACCTACACAAGTTAATTTTAAAAGAAAGAGATATCAAATCTAAATGGCAAGGATACAAAATGAAAGATGAAAAAATTCTAAACACAAAAAGCCTAGGCAATCTAACCTAGAAGTTACACAGACTAATTGACCCAAAATACCAATAACTGCAGAAGAAAAACATACATAGCAAACTACTCCCTCCTCCAACATGTATTCAGATGGAATTTTATTTTTGGTCACTGCAAGGTCCTTTGTTCTAGCTTCCTGCCTAGATTTCCCCCTTTCCTGTGCCAAAGCAAGCAGTTAAAGTCAGGATGATCAGAAAAAAACTTTAGAAGCAGATGTTACCACAGAGTTTGTTACATACTGGTAAACAGGGTAATTGTGTGTTTTCCTGACTATATACAATCAATTCTTACTGGAATTAATCCTAGGCAGCTATAAAGCAAGAGGAAAACTAAAATAACAAAAAAACCTCCAAAACATTAATATTGGGATTAACTCTCACTTCTATGGATGTACTACATAAGCTCTAGTAATTCTCCTTTAGTAATTAGCCGTTGCAGAAAGATTATTTATTTACAACTTTAATTGTTTGCAATGAAAATACAAGTTAAAGTTTCTTAAAGCAGCTTTTATATCCTCATGTAGCAGGCCATTTTAATCATTGGCTGAAATAGCAAATGCTTATTGCACTAATTAAACAACCATGTCAACCCATGTTACTAAAAAGTTGGTCCAGAATCTCTGAAATATCATGCAGTAGATTCTAACTATGACTCCCACTGACAAATGAATTATTTTCCTAATTTTAGCCCCACTCCCTTTTACCCCCTAACAGAATACAGGGCATTGCAGTATCTATAACAGCTGCAAAACATGCAAATTCAGGCTTCCAACTGCAAGTTTTGCACCTTATGGGCTTAATAGTTCTTCTGCATCTGTAAAATTTTAAAATATTTGAACTTCCATGCTGGCCACCGGAGTAAAAAGAATTCTCTGAATGGTATTGCTTCTGCATTTTCTGTTGGGCATGTTAGTGTAATTCCTCCCCAATGACACATGGTAGAAATTTTCAGTTTAATGCATGTTTGGCATATTACATTTTCCTGGGAACAGGAAAGAATTTTGCCTGTCTGCTATACTCTGTTTCAGAAGGAACCTTCTAATGGAAGAGGGCTATTTTCTTTTCAGTTCCAAAATGGTCTGCATTTGAAATGATTGGACTGGAAATAAATAGAAGCAGTAAAAAAAATCCACCTATAACCTACAGTGAATAATGAGGTAGGCTCATTTTCTGCTTGTTTTTTGCAACAAGGTTCTCCCTCCAGGTGTATTTGGCTTCTATTTAAACTATTAAGTATTCAAATTTATTATTTTCTGCTATAAAAGAAAAAAAAAATTAAGACTAGAAGACTGAAGTGTATCTTACATGTGGGGGTGCAGTTGGAAAGGGGGTAGGGGATGGAGTTGGAACGACACAGACAAAAATTATATGGCATTAAATTGATCTGAAAATAAAGTATTTCCCAGAAGACAGTGAGGGATGGAGTGGGTCAGTAACCCACATGTCTGTGTGGGGAATTTGCCTCCATTTTTTGCCCAAAGCAGGTGTTTTGGCTACATCTTTTACACCAGCATAAGTACCCATTTGCCTGCAAAATGAATTAAATAAGCTCAGTGATCAGCTTGCAAACTAATCCTCCTAACACACTTAAAAAAAATCATTTTCAAATGGATGAGTGAGCTGATGAGACCTGCTGCAAAGCTGGACAGATGCTACTGATGATGCAAAGAAAGGACTGAAATACATGGCTTCAGGCAAGACTACCTTTTTGGCAGTGACATTTAAATTAACATCAGAGGACCATGAAACCACACAATTAAGCCTCTAGGGACAAAAACCTCAGTTTCAGTTCCTTAATTTACGCGTTCTTTATGTTTCTCTCTACAGAAGGATGAAGTGTTAATTACTATTCTAACCAGCCCTACTTGAACTCACTCAGTGTCTCACCTACCTGAAAGAGAAGAAAGATATAATGACTATTTGCTACCTTATTTATTCTCTGAGCAGAGTGAATCTCATCCATACTGCATCATTAAAAATCTTGCTGGAAAAGATAAAATGTAGCTGCTCAAGAAAGAACCTGCAATAGCCCAGAAGGAAAACTCTCTGGTTTGCAGCCTATTCCAGTGATGCACTAGGAATATGTAATTTTAATAGAGTATGCTTTAGTCTGATTCTTAACAGTAGGTGGAATATTAGTCTTTTAGAATTGCAGAAAAAAAGTAATAAATTCTAACTTATTGTGCATGCTCAGTGTTGCACTTAGTCTGATTTATAGGGAAATCAGATTATTAGAGATGACTGCAAGCATTTGCAGATTGTCTTCAACAGCTTTAAGTTACTGACACCACACAATGCAATAGAGGGATATTGCAGAACAAGTAGATAAAAACATTTTTTTAAAAATATATTGAATATGAAAGAATAAAAAATGTATGATTCCTAAAATAGTAGGAAGATAAAACTAAAATGCCTTAATAGTTAAAAGCTACATTTGCACTTGAGATATTTGAGGATTTTTACAGAACAGCATATTCAGTTAGGTTTTCATGCAATTAAATAAATAATAAAAAGGCCTCACAGGATCCTTCTGGTTCTTTTGAAGCACTGTGCAAGTAAAAAGTCACCATGGAAACAAGAAGCAAAAAACTGTGATAAAAAGTAGAAAAAAATACCACTGCTTCTCAGCAGTGAAGAAAAAATACTGGCAAGGCTAACAATAACTAATTAATATTGTCAGTCTTTCAAATATTTACTTACATGAGTACACGTTACACATTTATTCCAATGAATCCTCCCACTAAACTTGATTCAGTTTGAACCCCCCCGCCCAAAAAAAAAACCCAAACCCTCCCCCAAAAAACCATCAACAACCAAAAAAATCCCAAACCCCTCAGTGTGCAAACTACTTCTCCAAGGTGGAAAAAATACCAAAACAAATTCAAAATATACAGGACTACAGGCCTTGTAATTACTGTGTAACTGCTAAACACCGTGTTGGAAACAGATGTTCATCATGCATATGCTTCTTTTTATAGTATTTTGTTTCTCACATCATGTATGTATTTCAGAGAATCACAGAAAGTTACACGGGGCCTCCAGAGATCACCTGGTCCAAGCCCCTGCTCAAGCAGGATTAGCTACAGCAGACCACCAATTGCAATGCTGCCTTTTTTACAAACAAATCAGACCTTGGTCATTTCAGAATCAGCTACTTGGTTAAATAAACGTGAATACATCAAAAAAGGCCATCATGTACCAGAACTAAACTTACTGTAAACTGCAATTGCCATTTAGATACATTATCATATGGGAAGAGGGGGAATAAAAAACAAAAATCGAGGGGGTGGGGGGGAAAAAGGGCAAAAGTTCATTTTGATGAAAATTATTATGTTTTTTAAAAAGTCAGGTAAGGAAGTCCCTGTAATAATGTGACTTTCAGCTTGCTGGAATTATTTTTCCATAGCATAAAAATGGACCTATCACTTATAAAATGAATTTATTAGAAATTGATTAATTGCACACTGATATATTATTTTAAAAAAATACAAATATAACTATTTTATTTTTGCTTTTTCCCTTCTATTTTTCTGGGCAAATGGATACTGTGGACAAATCTTTAACACACACATCCAGAAGGCATTTACATTTCAGCATTTCTATGTAACATTTCAAACATGCAATGTTTTTTTCTTAATGTATTCAAAGTAATTTTGAATGTCTGCATTCCCTTGCTGTATTTCTGAATCAGCTGTCTCATTTTCTTCAGTTTTTTTTTTCTCTTTGTCACTTTTACATCCATTTACATGCTGCCTCTACTTTTTCAGTTTCTTATTCTTAGTGCTTTCCTGACCTTCTCAAGTTTAGTTTTTCTGTGGAAGCTTCCTTCTTATTTTTTTACTGGAACAAATGAAATATTTTCACCATGTAATTTGTTTTGCATTACCATCCTGGCCTATTACTCTCAGTCATGAACAATGACTAATTTGCTTATCCCATGAGCACCTGTATATTTCTTCCAATTTTTGTTCTTTTAGTTTTTTAAAGAACTTACAGTGAAAAGACACAAAATTAACAACTTGTGTTAAATATCTGTTACCATAATCTTTACTATTTGATGTCTTATGATATCTGTCATAGCTAATTTTTGTCTAAATAGCTGAAACAAAATAAACTTCTCATATCTTTGTGTCTCCTCTTCCCCCCTACTCCACAATCAATCTGTATTTTGCTTACAATTTAAATTGAGAATTCAGCATGGCTGATTTTATAACAACTGCCTCTGGGATAACCTGCTCTAGGACTAGAACAAGCAGTACAAGATATTTTCATAACACAGGTCAAAGAATGGTTCTCTTGCTTCAGAGCCTCCTTTTATTGATTTGTGTCAACAAATCCCCAAACATCAGCATTTCTCCACTTAGATTAAATTGTAAGGGATGTTTGAATGGATAAGCACTGCTAAAGGCATAATCCAAAACAGAACTCTTCTAATGAGTTCAGTGGAGTCTGCATTAAACACTATGTCTAACTACAGACTGTTAATCACTACACTTAATAACAAGACCAGATATAAACCTTACAACCACTGTCCTGAGAGATTCCATTTAAATTAAATGCTTCTTAATTTAATGCAGTACAAATTTTTTGTGTGTGTACTTATGTTGAAAGTGCTTGTGTGATTCCTCTATATCATATAGTCCCACTGTGAAGCAACCCATGGAACCCTTGCAGTTTCTTTTATAAACAGATGGGTGAGTCGAGATTACTGAAAAATAAAACCAGCTCATATACCAGGATGACATTGCCCCTTAGAGATAATGGTACAATTGTCTCATTTTTTGTTTAATATTATCTACCCATGGTAAACACCTTGTCTAAGAAGTTCAATAAAACTGTCTGTTAGTAAAGAAACAAACCAAGTATAAAATTGGAAAAACATCATAGAATGATCCAGCTTACTAGAGATGCCCTCACTTGCACAGACACACATATTAAGTGTAAAAAATTGTAATAGAATTTTTTTTGTTTTATCGAAGTAAATAAAAAGTCTGCCAAGATCTGACAGTTTTGGTAGGAGGAAATACTATTCTCAACTACTATTTAAATATGGTACCAATACAATCAGGCAAAAAAATTAAATCAGCTAAAGACTACACATTTTAAAGCTAAGCATAAAGCATCATTTTAGTTATGGTTGAAATTTATATAAGAGAGACAATATCTAGTGCACTTTTCCTTTGATCCTATACTTTGTCATCAATAAAGGACCACAATTCTCATTGCATAGTCTTCTGGAATTGATTTGATCTGGAAAATGTCTTCACAAAATAAAAAGTTACTAGAGAATATAAAATTAAATTCAAAATTATAATATGCAAATGCATCACCTTCATGCATAGATATTGCTCAGTTTAATTTGAACAGAAACAATAAAAAAATCCCAAAAGCCCGATCTCTATGTTATAATGAAGACTTACCAAAGAAAGTTATTACTATCCACATAAAACTGCTATGCAAGGATTTGAAATCAAAACACTTGAAGACTGTACTGGAAACACAAATGGAAAACCACAGCCAGCCTGATGCAGTGCCAAGTAAAGCAATAAATCAGACTTAGGCCAAACCGCACTCCAGAGAGTTTTAATTTATACCATAAACAGAAAAAGTTTAACAGGTTTTGGCCTATGCCAAGTGCTTTGATCTATCAAGAAGGCTACAAACATAGCTATAAAAGCATTTATATTGTTTCATAAAATATGAAACATTATATTAAATGACTATACATAAAAGCCACTCCAGTTTTTTTTTTTAAATAAGCTAAAACAATATATTCAAGTTGAAGTTCTCCTAGAAGTTCTAGACACAATAGAATTTTCAACAATTGTTTTTAAGAATATAATCAAAGCTGTAGAAAAATACTGTCCTTTGACAGATGGTAGTTACAATGGAAAACATGAGCCCATGTTACTTTATGCTTCAAAATATTTTGCAGCCTATTTTCAATGTAGAAAAATACATTGAATTTCAAATCCAATAACCAAATCATTCTGTTTTAATAGCAAGATTATTCAAAAGAAGTGAAACAAACAAACTTGGAGAAAAAATCTACTAAAAGCATTTCTCTGGGGTTTTTATGTTCTTAAGGTTTTTTTTCACAAATTTTATATTTCTAAAAACATAATGCTAACTGTGGTATATAAAAGGAAATCATTATCACATATACAGATGTTTTAAAGGAAATTCCTCTTTAAGTATTCTCTTTGATGTGATTGTGCTCCCAAATAATCACTGCAGTCTGGAGCCAGAAGACTCCAAAGCAGACTGGTGACTGTGTTAAGAGCAGACTCTGCTGAGTAGCAGAGTTTAAAATCACTCAACATTGCTCTGCTACAAAGTAGGAAACAGAATGAAATACACAATTAACCTTTAGTGGTTATCTCCAACAACACCAACAACATAGCCTTATAAAATCAAATCAATACTGTAATCATACAGCAATATAAACAAACTTTTAATATTATGACTCTGACTAGTGTTCCTAAAGTCAATTTTAGTGGTTTCCACTACACAACTTGTTTGGTTTTCACACTGAATGTTGTTTATAGGAACACATCATCATCTATCGGAAATAATAGTTTCTCGCTCACAAACATTTTATTACAAACCACAGAGGAATGTTGTCTTTCCTAAGGCAAAGAAAACAACCATACATGAACAGCACATGTTTTTCATGTTAAAAATCCTGCATAAGACTTCAGTCCTCACTACAGTTAAAGTTCTATGCTTAATTTCGAGATGGTATCTCAAACTAAAATTTCTTTAAATTACAGAAGTAGCTTACCAGAAACACCAGTGGGATTTTCTTTTACTAGTTGCTGACAAACAAAAAACTTAGAGCTGTTGTTTCACCAGGACTTTGCATAAAGCTAGAACCTTGGTCATAAAAATATATACCAAAAATTAATCTTAGAGTGGCAGTCTTTTGGATAGTTTTCTAGATTTCTTTCCATACAACTAACTATAGGAAACCATAATTAAGAGATACTTGGACAGTTCAGTGCATTAGTATCTTAAATATAAACAGAGAAAATACGTCCAGAAAGTTAGTGAAGGCAGCATTTCAGAGGGACAAATAATCAGCTGGGGAGGGCATTAACTCATTTATGACTTGTCAATAACGACAAATTCTCAGTCGTAACACTATTTTGCAATAGGATAATGAGAATAAATTATCAATAAGAATGTGAACACAGAAACATGAAGATTTCATTAATATTCAATTTGTGTACAAATTGGTTATCATCCTTTTCTATAAAAATAGCTGTAGGATGCTGAAGTGCCCTCTTGTAGAACCCAAGTATTCTAAACTTACTATGTAGACAGAGAATAAGTAACTAGCAATAAGAAAAATTGTTTGTAAAGTTCAGAAACACATCTGCATAACTGTGTCACTAATGATGAGCTGGTAAAGAAAATCAGACCTGACTTTTCTTCAGAAAGAATGGGATTACATGGAATCTGAGTAGCTGAATATAAGATCTACATAACCTACTCAACCGGACAGGAACAGTTGCAGAAACGTGTAGACAATGACATTTGGAGCCTTCAGCCATGAGAGTTCCTGGAGTAACAATTACAAAACACAGACATACTGGTCACAAGCTACTGGAATGCAGCTGAGATACTTGTTCAGATCTAGGCACTACTGTATTTCAGCTGCTCACATTCTTGCAGAACTGAAGTAGAAACTATGTTTTTCTGACAAAATATTAATATATTTAAAGAAACCACACATGCAAAATATCAAAAAGTAAATATGCAAATAACAGGGAAAAATATGCAAAAGAACATTAAGCAAGAGAAAATTGGGCAAAAGAATATCCTAGAGCTTGAGTTTCTTCTGATTTTCTTTCAGGATGATGTTACCCATATAAGTATGGATCAGTAAAGCAGTCTAAAAGCCTACCTTGAAATCTGTCAGAAACTAGTCCCCAGACTTAAATATATTTCACTGCCTTGAGCATGAATATAAAGAGTACAATATGTTACCTAGCCATTTCTCAGTTGGACTCAAGAACAAAATTGTGCATTCACAATTGTTCATTCACAATGGCTATTACCTAGCCATTTCTCAGTTGGACTCAAGAACAAAATTGTGCATTCACAAGACAGTGAAGATTAAAAGAAATTCAGATCAACAGTTAAGTTTCAGGAAAAAACAGATTATATAATTTAAGTATCTTTCATCTAATTTCTCATTCAGTGCTCTTATTACACAACACACTATAAATGGCAGCAAGCTATATAGCTTTCCACACTAAAAAGTGAATACTGGCACGAGAAAGCATTTAGGGAAGAGAATGTTTTCTTAGAATAATAATGCTTTAACTTACAAAATGCATCTAACCACAGCATACAGACTCGTTGGGTGGTATGTCCCTTCCTGTTCACCTATTACAGGTTAAGACTAGGCTAGAATAGTGTGATTTGGAGTATAAAGATTAATTTAGCAAAGGTTCTAAAACTCTCAAACAATTCTCTACGCTCTAGTGCTCAAAAACAGGTAAATGAGAATATTTTTAAAAATATCAGAGGAATTTCTACTGAAGAAAAGAAAACAAGACAGTAGCACTAGCCAAGATACACATATATTGCATTTTACAGGACATTGTGAAAGGTTCCTACATGGAGAATCAAAGTATTCAAAACAAAGCAAGGGTTAGGTATGAATGAGGAAACCATTTCAATAATGAACAGAATATCATTTAACATTTTCATATAACTGAAGAATAATGTGGCAACTTTCTTCTTCAATCTTGATGAATCTCTTTTGCTCTGACCACATGCTAGTGATTTACACTTTAGAAGTCATAATGTCACCAAAATGAACCTGTCTCATTTTCAATGGAAAATCCAATTTACCTAGACAGAAATTACTGAATGTCCCAACACAACTCCTATTAGCAGTGATATATAAATAGTAAAGCTTTAAGTTACACCTATATTATTTTTAGTATTGGAGGGCTTGTGCTTAGAAGACTACATGCTCTAATGGTTCTTCAGCTTCAGAATCTGATGAATGACTTGTCAAGTCATTGGGAAAATTGAAGCACAAAGATTTTACTGTGAGAAAGAAGCTTAATGTTACCAAGATTGTGATCTCTCCAGTGAAGATGAAGTCTGGAATTTAGTATGGAGATTACAGTTACCAGCACAGTATGACAGGTACTGGAAAATTCAGAAGCTGTCATAAGTGCTGTAGTGAGCAATTTGAGGTTCCTCTTAAAGGACAAACAGACTGAAGACATTCTGCATCATGGTAGCTGGTTTTCAAGGTGTTACAAATACAGAAAACACATCTGATGCCAGTGCATCCACTATTTATTCTGACAAAGGACTTGCTCCAGATCCTTTTCAACAAAACATCACTGGAAAAACTGAAAGCACTGTGTCTCATTCTTTTTATCTTTAGAGAAACAGCCATAACAAAAGAAGACATAGTGCTATCAATTCTCAAGCCTGGGTGTACATGAAAATAGATTCAGCTTCTTTGAATGGACATTTCTGAAAGGTATAAATTACAGAAGTTATTCCAATTAAGTAAAAATTTTATTTTTCTCAAAAATGCTTTAGCAAGTCTTCAAAATACATTGAAAATCAAAAATGTTACTTGAGGCATAACCTTGTAAAGGATCCTATGTAATAGTGAAGAAGAGAAATTATTTAAGTCTCTCTGGATGCCAGGTGAGACCCTAATGTCTGTAGGGACAATTTTAATAAACAATAACAATAGGATTCTCATGGGGGAAAAAAACCTAAAGAAGCAAAATTTAGACTTTAGGTCTGCAAATTAATGTTGCAACAACCTCTGAAAATGTGACAACAGAATTCTATGAAGCAAGTGCTGAAAGGAACTCTAGTAAACTGTCTCTATTTCTGATAGTCCAAAGGTACCAACCATGAAAAGAAAAACTCCAAAGACACACAGATGGTAGAAAAAAAAGGTCAGATTGGCTATGGAAAAGTTGTAAAGCAATAAACAAACATAGAATATTTTCACTGTAAAAAAAACATTATTGATGTGCAACTTAAATTTACAAACATGTTCCTTATGTTGGTGATGGGCTCTGGTAAACATTATTACTTGGATTACACTAAAACAAACAGACATCATGTATACTAGTCAGATCAGCAAGAATTTTCATACTAACTATCAACTTTCAGACCAAGTACCAACCTCTTGAAAGCTCACTGTACCACATCATCTACAACAAGTTTCAAGGCTGC
This sequence comes from Anomalospiza imberbis, assembly GCF_031753505.1. Lineage (NCBI taxonomy): Eukaryota > Metazoa > Chordata > Aves > Passeriformes > Viduidae > Anomalospiza > Anomalospiza imberbis. The sequence goes on along the minus strand of NC_089686.1, from coordinate 28,785,605 downwards.
TAACAACAAAACAGTAATAACCGGACCAAAATAGAAATGTTCATGAGATCTGGAAAAATAAATTTCCCAAACCTATCTCACGGACTTGTTCAGCATAATATCAGACATATTCCTCCACAACAGACAGGAACAGATACATAAGTAGAGAATTTTTTTTCTAGCATATGTACCACCATAAGTCTGATAACAGAATAAGCATATATTTAATTACATATATACATCTGAACTATTCCCTCTTTAGAACTGATAAACAGAGATAAAAAAAATCTCTAGTAGACAAAATTTGTAAATATGAAGTTCATAGTCTCAACTATGACAATTCTTGGTCATCAAGATCAGCTGGCAAGGACCAACATTCTCATGGTTGTTCTCATTTTAAAAAGCAAGATGACAAAGAATCACAGAAAGGGGTGGCTTGGAAAGGAATTTAAAGATCATCTAGTTCCAAACCCCCTGTCATAGGCAAGGACACCTTCCACGATGCCCCATCCAACCAGGCCTTGAAGACTTCCATGAAAAGAGCATCCATCACTTTTCTGGGCAACCTGTGCCAGTGCCTCACCACCCTCACAGAAAAGAATTTATTTTTAGTATCAAGCCTAAACCTGTTTTCTCGCAGTTTGAAAACTTAGTCCCTTGTCCTGTCACTACATGCTCTTGTACAAAGTCCCTCTGCAGCTTTCTTGTAGCCCCATTTAGGCACTGAAAGGGCACAATATGATCACCCTGAGCCTTCTCTTCTCCAAGCGAAACAACCCCAACTCCCTCAGAGTTTCCTCACAGGAGGAGTACTCCAGCCCTCTGATCATCTTTACCACCCTTCTCTGGACTTTCTTCAACAAATTTATGTCTTTCTTGTGCTGAGGACCCCAGCCAGGAAGGAGAGGATTTTTCAAATTGGCTACTGGAAAAAATCCTTGTACTGTCCTGACAGCTGAGCCATGCCATAAATTGTTCAGGGGTGGCTGGCAATGGAACAGAATGCTCTGTCACAGGAAAGACCACAAGTTCCAGTAGCAGAGTCACACAGTTCAGTGCCCAAGGACACACTTGGGCATACTCAAATTTGCAGACACAGCCCAAGATATAAACTTTATCTCCCAACCCCCCTTTCTTTATTATAACTTGAAAGGGGATTATCTCTGCAGTTCAATATGATGTTGAGATTCTCAGTGTCATCTTGCTGTTTACATCGCCCTCTTTGGAGGTCCACATATTCAGGTTGTGCCTTTATGCAAAGACATATACAGCCTCAGCTTATAGTTCAGTGGTCTTGACTATTTTAACTCTTTTCTTGGGAATGTTCATTAGGGATCATCACTATTATTCCAAAAGAAAAAAGGCAGCACCTTACATTTCAGAATCCCCAATATAATAAAAAAAATTGTTTTCTTTAGGTATTTAAATAGGCATTCAATTCCATAATAAATTATCCACAAGATCTCCATAATGAATTCCTTCCCTCCCACCATGCTGCCCATAACGGATTCCTTCCCTACCCTCACACTGTTATTGCATTTTAGTTCTTGGGATCATAGGTTTCCTTTCCCACTTTTGGAATGCCATCTGGTGGGAAAATTAAGACTTCTGAAAGTCATGCTATAAAAAAAAAAAAATAATCCTATTTAATAATGAATTTGAAGGCACAGAAAAGCTTTCATTTCTTTCCAAAATGACTTTTAAACTGTCACAACTACGTTTATTAATTTTCATTCCTTTCTTAGGATTGTAATATTTCTTCTCCCTATTGGTATTTGTTTCTGTTAAAGTCTAAAGGCTGAACACATCCTTTGGATATAATAAATTAAATAGGCACTTTTTGTTTACATGAAAAAATATTGATCATCTGGAAAAATATTAGCAGATGCACTAACTTTTTTTAAGAAAATAGTGGAGCAGAACAAAATTTTAAATTACAGTAAAAAATCAAATACTTTTGTTAAGCATCAAAATAATGGAAATCAAGACTAAAATTTCTTCCTAAATGAAAACTGTAGATACCTCATACCCTCACAGATAGCAATTTTAAGTTTCCTGAGTCATACAACCATGACTACTAAGGTATTTCTATATAAAACTCTGGATTTCCTCTAATACATTAACATGCTCCCCCCCTACCACTAAACACATTTTCTTACACCACTTGAAGTCATGAATTCTGATTAATTACTACTGCTTTTCAGAAGCAGGACCTTGGTTTAGAAGAGAAACCACCATGCTATGTGCTGTAAAAGCATAAAAAGAGATGGTCTGCTTCTATAGAACAGTACTAGTCAAAAATCAAATACTTGTAGATAAGAAAAAGTAAAAGCATTAAAGGTTTTTGCACACAGATACCACAGAGAATTGCACATACACAGGAAGAACAAGATCCAAACAAACATACAAACTGACACTTGGATGAAGGACTAGAAATATAAGTAATAGCAGCTACTTTGAGATGAAGTAGTAATGCTAGCATTAAAGTGCATTTTTAGACCTATTTCTTCAATGCATACACACTAAAAAAAAGGAAAAAGGGGGAAAAAAGAACATACAGCCACATCTGTTATGAGCATGACTCAGAGTTCACTCATCTTTTACATCCAAGACTACAAGGTCATCCTAATTCACCAGACCAGCCTGATATGGCAAGAAACAAGTACCAACTTTGCAAATACCTAAGAACTCATTTGAGCTGACAGGAAATAAAACAGACAAAAATTCAAGGCACATAGTCAAGCATTTGTCTGCATTGACTAGACAGATTATACAGGTTTTATTAAAACTGACAAGTTTTTGCATATCCCTGTACTCTCTTCTGTTTTAAGATTTTCCTTCCAACAATTTGTGATGCCTCTACTTTCACAGACATTAACAACCATGAATCTTAGGTAGACATCTGATTCTGCAATTTTTAAACTATTAAAAACAACAGATTTACATTCATGAATTTTAAAAAAGTATTTCAATATTCCCTATATTTGGCTTAATCAATGCTCTCTGTGCTTCAGTTGAACTATATTGACAAAGGGATATGTTTGGAGCAGAGTTATAAAAACAATTTTCCCTCCTTATTTGGCAGCTGTTAGACTGCTTTTAGAGTACTGAGTCCAGGTTTGTTCTTCAGTACAATAAAAATGTTGATAAACTAAATGAAGTTCATTGGGGTATCACCAAGGCAGTTAAGGTTATGAAGTACCTGCCCTTAAGAGGGGAAGTTGAGGCAACTTGGCCTCTTTCATCAAGACTGGAGAACAGGCAGCTTCAGAAGGACCTCAAATCAGGTCCTTAATAGCTATAAAGCTATAAAGAAGATTAACTTATGCTCTTTCCAGTGATTTATGGTGGGAAGACATGATTGAAACAAGAGGTCCCACTTAGACTTAAGGAAAAACCTTTTCCTCGGGCAGACTCTCTCGCACTAGAAAATGTTGCAGAAAAGCTGTAAGACAAAGCCAACAGCAATATTGTCTGCCTGCACAGCTGACCCTGCCTGAAGAAAGAATTTGGACTAGAAATCTTCTGATACCCCTCCCAAACTGAATTACTCTATAAATTGGGTTCAGAGTTTTCTTAACTTATTGTATTTTTGTTCTTGCATGGATTTAGTTTTTGTGCCATCATCCCGACTTTTTCTAAAGGAAATTCAGTGTACTGCAGCACTCTTTCTTGCCGTATTCTGATATTCTCCCTCCTCTACAGGGCAAAGGTTTTTCTCATAGCATCTATACAAATGTGATTGGTGAAAGTGAAACTGATTATTACTAGGAACTCAGGCTATCAATCTTCCTTTTTTTAGCTCTGCAAATATAACGTTGAAAGTCATCCAGGAATAATTTTTAATGTTTTGACATCTCCTGGTTTTTAGATTATTGCTGTGAAGAAGGACTTATGTATCTATACAAAGGCATTTAATTAGATGACAAAGATAAAACTCAGTGTAGACAAGTGCAGGGTGAATCCTTGAATCTAAGTTACTTTTAAGGCAACAGATTATAAATAAATTTTAACTTTTTTGATAAAAAACCTGGTTGCCAGTGTCAATGAAGAATTTTTTTAAATGTGGAAATACAGTATAAAGAAACATTGGCATAGCAGTTGTTAGACATAGTAGAATATTCTAAACTATATGCTATTGCCCAAATGCAAAATTTTATTTTGGCAAATTTGTCATACATACACAATACTACAAAAAGTAAAACACCTTAACACTTAGAAGAGTCCAGAAACAAGTTTCAACAAGCTACAGCTACAATAACATTAAAAATAAAGGTATAAAATCATTAAGACTATAAGTCAAACAAGTTTTCTAATTAGCATTATAATTAGTAAATAAATTCATATGGCTTAAAAAAAAAGAAAAAAAATCAGTAAAATTTATAAGCAAACAGTAAAATAACAATAATTATCTTGCTGGAAAAAGGTATTTTAAAAGGTCATTGTATTAGCTAAAATAGATACTATAAAAAGAGTACCCTTAGGCACAAAAGAAATCTTTAATTTTACAGGTTTTATGATGTGATACAGAAGTATTTCTGTACTTTCTTTCAGTATTTAGATAAAAAAATTAAAATTTTTTAAGGGAATTTTACTTTGAAATTATATTTTCTATATTGCTTCAAGCAGTTTTTGTAGAATTATTACCAGGACAGGTGAGATCAGAAAAAGAAATCCAATACTTACTAAAATGATTCTAGGAAAGACTGCAAGATTACTAGGTAAAAACTTTGAGGGAATTTTGTCAGATTTGAATGAAATCTGCACTGTAGTGGTAACAAGATAAGAATCATGCAAGATATACTAAAACATGAACCATTTTTGATTACAGACTTTCACAGTACATAGAAGTAACACAGATTAGAAGATAAAGCTGCTCCACAATGTAGATATATGAAGCATATGTCCTACAGTTCTGAATATATATGTTCTAAATTATTTTCTACATGTTCTAAATTATTTCCTAAAATTTGAAGATTCAATGATGCAATGGTAATTACCATCTCCTTTCTAAATGGTCTTCAAAAATGTCCTTTCCAAAAGAGTAAGAAGAAAAGCCCTTGCATGAAAGAATTAAAGAGGGAAAAGCTAAACTATCCATTCTCACAACAGAGAGAGATCATGTATTGTGTTATATGCATATGCAGTCAAAAATCTGGAAAATGGGAGCAGACATCAGTGCTGAAGATTCAGTCAATTTGATGATGGCCGTTAAGCAATGAGGACATATGTCATGGTGAAGAACCACAGAAGGGTCTCATAATGAAGTGATTGTGTAAAAGAAAAGCAAATGTCATTCTATGTACACAAATGTGATGTACAAATGAGAGAAAGCAATTCTAATTTCACACAGAAAAATAATGGACTCAGAACTGCCCATTATTTCACCCATTCAAGTGCAAAATTCTGGACTATGATATAAGAAAAAGTTGACTCAGTTTCAACAGCCAAAGAGAAAATCAAATGTTAAGAATTTCTAAGAAAGGAATTTAAACGAGAAAAGGGTGTGAGATAACATATGACAACACAAATATGTGTTTGTATGTGGTGACTGTATTCAACTGTGGTCCCTCTCTTTGCCTTCAGAAGTATTACAATTGGAAAAGATTCAGAAGACACAGTTAAAGCTATAGGCTGGTTTCTAATACAAGGAATAATGTAAGCTTACACTTCTCAAAATCTGGAAATTACTTGTGGTAAATGTCAAATATCTGCAAAATCATGAAGGCAGAGGAAACAAAGTGATTCATCCTCTCTTTAATACAGGAAGTTTCATGGAGAAAGGTTGTAAAATGCACTGAAGGGAATGGTGGTTCTTTTGCAAGTGCTTAATACTAAGTAGAGTTTCTGTCACCTTTGTATACTTTTCACTCTATCATGAATGGACTTGTAATGGGCATATTACTGAAGGGGAAAATCTTCAAAAACTCATACTGATGCTGAGGACTTTAATCAGAGATTTCAGCAGAATGCAATCTGCTTATGTATTCACCTTTACTTCCACATATGCAATAAATACAGATATTCAAGTTCAACACTTGGTTATGGTCCTTCCTGAATACTAAGGTTTCATCCTTAGGGAAAGTGAAAATCATTATCCTGCCTGAATAAGCCATTATTGAAATACAATTTTTATTTTACACATTGTCAGACCTCGTGTTAAAAACATAACTCAACACATGAAGCGTAATTTAAGGGATAATTATTCCAAACATCAGATTTCATTAATCAGAACAAGGTCATTGCAAAATTGATCAGGACAGACATTATGTCTTCTAAGTCATTACACAAGAAGATAGAATTGAGGAATCAAGATACATCTCTGTAACAGATGACAGAGAATGTAAAGTATGAATGCAGAGAGCCTGAGTGCTATTTCACTTATACAGGTCAGACAGATTCTCTCATTTGGCTAGCAAGAACTTATAAAGCTACCCTGAGTATGTAGGAAGTTCCACCTATGAGAGTGTATTTTAAAATATAAATAAGTTTAATATAACAACAAAATAGGATACAGTTTTCAGTGAAACAATGAGAATTTTAAAAAGTATATGTTATGTTAGCAGACAGACAAATTACACTTGCACAAATATGACTACACAAAACATAATATGCTGTAACTGCTTGAAGTTAACTAAAACCAAATGTGTAAAAAGGTTTTTAAATGTATTAAATATCCAGCTTAATGACTACAAAGTTAAACATGTCAGTGTAAAAGCAAGGGTCTTGAAAAGCATTACAGTAAATATATGCTCATATAAAATCCATAAATGACAGTAATTTATACATAAGAATTTGTTTTTCAATATTTATATCAAGTACACTGCCTTTGAAAGACAATCTAAATGTTATAACAAAAAAAGTCTGCAAAAAGTTGTATAAATGCACTGCTTTTACCAAAGTACCATAAAAGAAAGAAAAGAAAATTAAATCAATTGAAGTGCATTCAAAAAGCAACATTTCCATTTTAAATGTGATAGAATTTCATAAAATTTTGCATGGAAATAACCACTCCTAGTGGAATTCCTCGTTAAAACAAATCTTTGAGCTAATATACAATACTTCATTAAAAGTTAGTAGATTCTTTATTTTCTATATCTAATAGTTTATGAACCCTTTGTTATCACATTCTGTCATCTATACAAAATATATCCATCCAGGGTCACATAATGATAAAAACATTGGTCTGGTTTATATTACCAATTGTTTACCTTTGCCATCAGGCAGTTTATTTTAGATTTATTTGCTGAAAACAATAATCCTTATGCTGCCAACTACTTCAAAAGCATTTTCCTGTAGTTAACTTTCTTATCTACAGATTAATTTTTGCCTTCTCACACACTCCCCTCTATGTTTCTTGGTTCATTTTTATGGTCCTGATGCATCAATTAATTTAGTTACAATAAAGAACCTATAAACTCCATAATCTAAACATGTTCACTTCTGTTAAAAGTCTGACAAAACAAGCACTTGGATGTGATTTTAATAGAATAAATACAATTCTATATAACTGTTTTAATGTTTTGTTATGCAGCATTGGATGGTATGATCAAGTAAATAAAAAAAGATTATTAACTATTCTGCTACATCAGTAATGGTTACTGTAAAAATCTCAGTTCACTAATATTTGGGTGAAACACATTATAAATCTGTTTACATTACCAATTTTGTAGCGATCAGAAATAGAAATGAAGCCAACTTCAAAAATGGCAATAATTTAAAATATCATAATTAAAAGGTCTTATTTAATTAAATAATAATAAACTTCAAGGATGATTTATCAATACAAAATCTTTATAATTTTATATATTACAGCATTTCACAAACTATGGAACTGCTCTTGATCAACTGACATCTTGTTTTCCATTTTAAGTTTTAATGCCTGCTTGAACTATAGTCACAGTGAGACTTCCCAGTGAGTAAAATCTTAATGTCCACATAGCAAGTATGATTTCTGTGTTCTGGATCTTTAGCAAGTGATTTAATAAAAAGAATTTTTGCTGTCTCTTATTTCTGTCGGTCCTGAAGTAACAGCAAGCTGAGAAACCATTCTAGCCTGGTCATCCTGAAGAGAACTGCTCAACAAATATCAACAAATTAAGCCTTATTGAAAGCCTTAGCAAATAAATATTGTTCAGAGTATAATTAGTTTAAAAATGTGTACCTTTTATAATTAATTATTAACTTGTGTATGAGAATAAATTTGGCAAGGATTTTTTTTTTTAATGATTAACTCTGTAAAGTCATACTTGGCTTTCAGGAATGACAGATAGCAAGCCAACTTCCAAAACCACAGCTTCTATTGAAACGTGATGAAGTAATTTCACAATGCCACCTGTCAGGATGGTGCTCCCATAATACTTCAAATATTTTGAAGTGGGATGAACAAAGGCATTAAAAAGGAAGAAGAGCTCTTTCAGTTAAACTACAATGATTGTCAGTTAAACACATATGATTAACATCCCACACTGCATCATACCAGACAGACTGTTAGAAAAGTTCTTAAGATACTATCTAAAAGTAGTATTCTAAAGACAGAATGTTTCTACTAAGACATTTCCATGTGTACCTTCCTCTAATTTCAAGAAAAGTGCTCACTGGTATCAACTAGCAACAAGTTCGCAGAGCAGACACATTTTATTTAACTCATATTAAAAACATCTGTCCCCTAATGACCAGGTCTCTTTCTTCTAATTAAAAAAAAAAAAAAAAAAAAAAAAAAAAAAAAGAAAAAAAGGGAATTTGAAAATGTACTTCTTTGTAAGTAAAGAGGTTAATTTTCAATTTCAGAATGCATAAAATTCTGAATTATAGGGTTTATTTTTACATAATTTTTAAACAGACTTAAGCTAAAGTTACTTGATCTCACATTTAGAATAGATGGCCCTAGTCTTTCATTGCCATCTACTATAATGTGATACACACAGGACAGTTTATTTTTAAATGCAACCTACAATTTAATCCAATAGATATACATATTCATTAAGTCTGATCAATCTAATCAAAGATGTCCTTGAAAGTATTCTCAAGGAACACATTAAATCAGCATAAAATAACTATTATAAGCCACACAGCAGAAGGAAAAAGAGGTTACTATATATTGAAACACTTCAGCAATATGAAAACTTAAAGTTTCTACATTTCTACATATGATGACCTTGCAAACTAAAAAGTAATGTATAAAAATACAAAACAGAAACTATATGTACATACCTGATATTCAGATATAGATTTGTTTCTGCACTAAGCCTGACATAATTTACTAACAAAGGTAGAAAATGCCTTCATTATTATGGCTAATACATTAAACAAATTAAAACCAAAACATTTGAATGTGAGAATTTTTCATCTATTATAGAGAAGAAGATTAAGTATCTGATGTTATGTGCTGAACAGGTATTTTCATAATTTAATGACATGGCAGTTATTAATGCACAAAATTCCAAGTCCACATAGCATAGCTTTCAGAAGAGTAACATATTTCTTGTACGTCATCAGCAGCACCTTAGAAAAGTAATAAAATACATCATGTGCTTCCTGTGCACTTAAACATTCTATTATACAAGCACAGTATAACAATATTTAATTTACATACATCAAGTAATCCTTATTAAATCTTTTACACAGTTGGAGTAACAGGCAAATTTCTGCAAATGTAAAAAAAAGTATTTATCAATAATATCATCCTTCAGTTTTACTGGTGAATTTAAGAACTTTATTCTAGCTTAATGCTGATTTTATAAGTAACTGCTGATATTCATATCAAGATTCTTTCCTCTTCCCTCTTACTTTCCTCACCACTGAACATCCTGGCAGCAGATACTAATGGAAACATGTTGACCTATGCTCTAGAAGAAAAAGAGATGGAAGAAAGTGTTTAAAGCAGTAAGAGAAAAGTATTAGTGTTTAAATCAAAAGTGAACACATATACATAATGACAGAAACTATTCAGATATTTCAATCCCCTTTTGTTCTTATGTTTTTGTAATTACTCCTTAAAAATCAGGAAAGGGAAAATGGTATTAACTCATAATCCATAAGGTACAGCATACGTTCGGCTATAATCTTTGGCATTTATAACTTGACAATCAAGACAGATTCTTTGAAAAGTACTGGAAAGGAATACAAAAGCTCAAATGCTTCTAAGAAGGCTTCCTTCATGCAAGGGATCACACATAATGTGGGGAAAATATAATTATTAACGAAAGGTGTGAATTAAACATGGTAAAATTCCTTCTAGGAAAAGGAATTCAAGTTTAGAAAACTGATGATCAGGGACAACATTTTGCTTTTGACAAGATATAGAGTTAGAAAGCAATTAAATTCAAGTGGTGTGATCAGAGAAAGTTTTTAGACAAATGACTATGAAAGTGGCTTTTTGAAGAAATGAAAGTTAAGGACCTAGATAAGACTTTGGTAACCTGTAAAGAAGAACAAGCATTTGAAGATTTTTATAAACAAAGAGCAAAGTTTAGATGCATGCAATCTGAAATGTCATAGATTGGCTATGCAATTTGACAGACAAATTATAGTCTTGAAAATAAAGGGTATGTTCACAGTAACCAAAAATGAGTAAGAAGGAAGGGTCTGTGAAGAGAACTGGGATCAGTTTTCAAATTACTTATTCAAATTCTAAGCAGAATATCTATAGGATAACCACAGTCGAGACAAGATGTTCTAGGAATCACAGACAGGAACACTAGATATGTGCATCATTGCGAGAAACAAAAAATACACTCCTGACCAAATCTGTGTGTAAGATCATGTATATCAATGAAGAATATTAGGAAGCAAATCTCTGGCACACAGATTAAAGTGAGATGATGGCAGGCAACCTACCAAATAATGAGATATATGAAGACAAAGTCACAAATGGACGACAGTTTCTTGTAGTTGATTATGACTACAGAGCCATACTCAGTAATTGAAATGAGTGTGAAAAAATTGTGTACATATGTAGTTTAGGAAGAACAGATAAAGGGAGTAAAATAGTAGAGTCATACAATTTTAACAAGAGGAAATCACTAACTAATAGAACAAAATCTGGAATGAATGAGTTTCAAAGAAAAGGAAGACACAACTAACGCAATATTGGTGTACACCATATACCCAACTGGGTATATCGGATTACTTTGTACAAAATGCATTAAAAATGCAGGAAAAAATACAGGCTTATGCTTGCCAAACACAAAATACTCTATTTCTGGGGATTACAGATAGGAGAAAAAAATGCACTGATATCTTCCATCTGACATTGCATTTATGATTTGGCAGAGAGTTCAACAGAAGTTTATAAAGCTGGCCACAGTTCTTCTTGCTTCTCCTAATTAATGAATCATCTACAAATGCTAACTACCTAAAAAAAACCCCCAAAACCAGGAGTACAAAACAGTTCACCAATTAAAAGATAATACTTTTGTTACATATATTTTTTTCAAAATATATGATGAAAATCTAATCTTAATAATTTTTTCACACTTTGGATAGTTTTACAGAATGAGATTGATATTATGCCTGAAAATATGCATTTTATTAGTGTCAGTCCTGACCTTTGTCAATACCTATAAAATTTAACAAAATTTTTTGGGCTCTTTGACATTATAGAGTAGAGATAAAATGGAAGTATTTCCTTCAAGCTACAGTGCTTGAAAAGCAGTCATAAATTAGAGAAAGGTAGCAAGCTCAAGCAAAAGAAAATCAAAATTTTAAAGTATCGTTACAGAATTGAAGTAAATATTCAATTGCCTTTTTTCTTTCCTTCTCTTGTTCCTGTTTTTTTTTTTTTTTTTTTGTTTCCTTGTTTTGGGTTTTTTGGTTTTGATTCTTTTTTTTGCAAGGGCACTAATTTTTCCCCTTTCTAATGTGCTGCCTATATTATTTTCAGAAATATTCATTAGAGTGGAAGCAGCTGAGACTTATTTTTAATTGTTGAATCCCATGTTAGCCAGTGAAATGTAGCATCATAAAATAGCAGGCCTTACTAAAAAGGAAAAATAATTTTATTAACAAACCCATAAGCCTTCATATAATGCAATATGGTAAAATACATCATACTAAACTATCACTCTATCAGATGTGCACTAACACTCATGAAAGCCTATTTAATCTGCTAAATGTATTTTAATGTGGTTACTGATATGAACAAAAGTGGCATAAAAAATGAAGAAATTAGACTGTAAACTGTGAAAAACAGAATAGGATGATGGAATATTAGAAGTAATTTCTCACAAGAATCCTGTGCTGAATTAGAGCAACTTTCCAGCGATATGGCATTTCCTTCCTGTGCCACTCCATACTCCCTGAAAATATATAAAACGGAATGGGTTTTACAGTACATGGAGTCACGTTCATGTCAGTTACTCTCTAGGCTTTATGAGTCCTTAAGGACATACCAAAAAAAAAAAAAAAAAAAAAAACCAAAAAAAACTTATTCCACAAATGAATTTAGTTTTTGTACTGCAGACAAACCTGGTGCTGGAAAGATACAATCAACGAATGCACTGGAACAACTGTCTGCAGCTCACCCTACACCGAAACACTTTTCAAAAACACACTTTTAAGAATCACACTAAAACCAGATTTATGTTTTAATTTTTTTTTTTTTTTAGATTCAATGAGACTCAAAATGCTTCAAAGCTTGATTTTAGAGCAACCAGACATACAAGTCCATGTAACAAAATTTTGGCCTGGTTTAAAACAGTTGGATGCCATTGACTTCAGAAACCTATTTTTCTAGTGAAATGCTATGAAAACACTAGAACTGCATTCCATAGACAGTGTTTCAGGAAGCAACCTGCAAACAACTCTAAAGTAAGGAATAGGTTCTCCTTACTCTTACCTAAAGAGCAAAAAACTGCAAATGTATCCACAGAACACCTAAGAATAGTTGGCAGAAATTTGAAAAATATATCTAAGGTCCAAATTCACATTTTAGTATTTTTGTGTACCAATTTGGACTACAGAGACTTTAAGTATCAGTACCTTTACAGGATGGGAATTACAGCTGCCTGACGCACTCTCCTTCCCAGCAGTATCAGCCAAAGCTCACATTTCCAGTCTGTGATATCTGGTAAAAAATTGAATGGAATGCCATGTCACTGCTCTGCAGATTTCTGAAACTGAAGTATCTGCTTTTTTTTGCCTATGTAATGACTATAAGAGGTCATATGCTGACTTTTCTTTAATAAGCATATCTGATCTGAACTAGTTCCCTCATTTCTAAAAGAGCTAATGTTTTTAGGACTGTATGGAGTAATATGCTTTGCAGCTCATTTTGAAAACTAATGAATACCAGACAAACTCTAATGCTGTGTTCAGTTGTTAGAAAAAAAATGCCACCTTTGTTTTTAGTACTCTTGCTAGAGATAAATGAACACTTCTTTAATGTCCAATGCATTCTTGATTTAGGTAAATGCCACTAAAGGCATTTGGTATTTTTCACCTTAATAACTGTTTATCCACTAAAAATAAAGTGATATAGAAGATTTTTACCACAGGAAATTAGGAGAAATTAAAACAGAGCTGCTATGGGAGGACTTCAAGTTAAAATTCAATTTCACAATGGAAGATGATCCTTGAATAGCAGAAGCCCTACAATATATCCTTGACAATTCTAGGAAATAGAAATTTGAACAACTTTTAGATTTGTACCTGTGATCTTGATTCTTATGTAACAACTAAACACTACATATATCCTAAAGAATATTTATACCATAAAGCTCACAGAGCTTTAACGATATGCTTTGGAACCTTTGATTTGGTTCAAGTGCTTTTGATTTTAGTTTAGTTTTATAATATATAGACACCAAAAAATAAAGTGGCTGTTCAAAATAATTGTAATACAATTTTGCAGAAAAGCAAAACACAGAAATTTTATTGTTTCAACATTAAGATTTTTGGTTAATGAAGAAAAACACTGTATACTTATTGATTGCTACATGAACATTCGAATCTTGAAGATGATAAAATTAAGAGCTATAGTGTTACAATAAGAGTTTTCTTCTTAGTACTAGTTACATTCCAATTAGACTTACAAATGAAAGCACAGACTGCATTTTAGAGTCTAAACAAATCCAAATAGTCTTCATGAAAACAATCCGAGGATTAAAAAGCAGCAAATAATATTTTTCAAAAGTGGATAACAAAAATTTTACACATATATTTGTGCATATATTTTGATTCTGTAAATATTCTTTTCAAATACACAATCAGTAACTTCACTAGATGCTTCTTTGAATTTCAAAACTTTGCATAAGATGGGAATTGCCAAGCCATTAAGTAAAAAAAAAAAAGACAAACTAAGCTAGTCATGAGACAAGGAAAATATTCAGAAAAATCATAATTTTTATATCAAGAGAACAGATAAAATTCTGTGATTGTACTTATGTTTTAGCAAAGCATATAGGTAAAATGAAAGCATATAGATTGCTGTATTTAAAGGAATGGATCAAATTCTAAGGCTGGAAATTTCTTCCAGGAGCAGCGTTTGGACAAGAAAGGTGTTGACAAGAAAAAGATCTTCTCAAAAGTAGACAATAACATGCACATTTTCATTTTAGGTATGATGATGCATACATGGTAATTTCGGTTAGGTATGAGTGGATATATAATATATGTATTTAAGGTATATATTAACAGCTCAGGATTATGACCAGTGCCTTCTCTATATTCAGCTAAAAAAAATTGTTAAGATCACAAGATCCATAATTTTCCTCACTCTTTACATTAGTTCTTCTGTAAGCACACTGAAAACATGTAGTAGTCTAGATTAATGCTAAAAGGCTCAAATCTAGACTTCTTCTCTAGAAAATTCAGAATATATTCTAAAATGCAGATGAAATTGATGAAGATGGATGTCTATGGCACACTATCCAGTTCAAGTATTTCACTAAATGTATGAAATTGATGTACTATGTCAGAAATGGTTGCTCATTATAGAAATAATACAAATACTTTTAAGAAAACATAAATATATTTTAACTGGTTTCAGATCCAATTTAATAGAGTAGTTTGGATTAATTTATTGACAAGAGAGTCAGGAGAGATAGCTGTAAGTATCTGGGGTTGCACCATTTTTCTCACATATTTTCTTCAACATTGATGTAGATATAAATTTAAGATGAAAGTATCAAGGAATGCATATCTTTCAGTGCATGCAAAATATGCATTTTAACATATAAGCACCACTGTACTACAGCTACTCCATTTGGCAAAGAGGAATTAAAACATTTGGGTACTCATTTATTTATTCCAAATACAATTAATGTGATCTAGCAGACAACAGGAAAAATATCTCTGTAGATAAATTACATCTGTTGCTCCAATGAACAAGCTAGAATGCCATAAAAATAATGCATTTATATATTCTATGGTAATAATACAATTATTTTCAACTTCTTCCCTGAAATTTCTCTCTTCTACACATAGCTAGAAAAAGAAATTCCTTCTACATGTTGTAAGGTTATATATCCATTCCATCATTTTACAAGAGACTGATGGTCTTATTTTTTATTAGAATTAATTTTATGCATTAAAATATTAAAAGCAATCTATTTATTTTCTCTTATAAAGGATACATAGTAAAAAAAAAATATAATCAAAATTACTATATAACCTAGTAATTTTGGTATATTTTCATATTTCCCACTGCTATGCAAAGGAGTGAATGTGCTTCTTTGATTATACACAGTGTATTTATAATATATATTCACAGCATGAAATAATACTTTATATCACAGCACACATCAAATATAAAAATATTTAAAAGAGGTGATTTGATTCAATTTTTATATACTAAGCATAGTTTTGCAGAAATTACCATATCTCTATTTTTTTAACTGGCATCAGACACTTTGAAATAGATGACTGCTCACCTCTTTGGAAATATTTATCTAAAATTGAGAGAAAAATCTGAGGAGTAGAAGAGATATGCAGTCTATAGTTCTTTTATTATTTCACTACTTAAATTTTCATTTTAAGAAAGACTTCAGGGTTGTTTGTACTCTAGTATATGGTATTTCAGTGTAAGGGGGACCAACAGGTTTTTAAACATTAAAAAAAAAGATTTTGAACAAAAAAAAACAACAGCAAACTATCCTAAATGTTAGGCCACCTTCACAGGTGCACACTTAAAGAAGTCTTGCCTCTATGAGGGGTAAATATGTGTACTGAGGATTTAAACAATGTGGGCTGCTTTTTTTAATTCTAAAATTCACTCTAAGAATCTGGTTCACCTAGAAAAATTAACATCGGACAGGGGGCATGAACATGCACTCTTCATTCCTTAAGAATATACACTGAACATGAAGAACAGAAGGAAGAATCAGATCAAGAATTAGAAGGAAGCAGCATGATGCTATGTGTAACTGCTATTTTGTTAGAAGTGTGTTAAATGATCATTCTCAAAATCATAATCCTAGATTAAGTAGCCTATCAAAACACAACTGACAATCTATACTTTGGTAGTCCTGAAGTCATATTAATTTGACTTCCTTAACACCAACATTGCATTAATGACTTCACATCCAAAGCACTGTTTCAAAGCATTGATCCAAAGAGTGAGATTGATCAACTGAAATTAACTAAATAACAGAATGCGAATATTCACAGTCATGCAGTTCAAGTGCATTCACCTAATTTTTTTAAAGGAAGTACAGTTCAAGAAGAAACAAATGTATTTCAAGCATTTTCTAATCATGCTCATTTTGTTCCTACGTTTGGTTTGTACTTCAGCAATAAAGAAGAGTTGTGCACTATTTCCTGTTCCTCAACTAGTAAAACTGAAACAGAAGACAACAATTTATAGAAGACAAGGTCCACATACATTACAAATTATTTAGTCTGACAGCTCTTACACATGTGAATAGAAAAAAAAGAGAAAAATTATTGTAAAGTTATTTGCAGTACTTAAGTTCTCCACAACCAAAATGTAACTCAATAGAAAATGGTTCACTTTGTAAACAGCCAATGAAAATTCCAATGATGTAAGTGTAAAAACATTCAAAATCTTGCAGAGAAATTCCTACTTTAATATATACAAACACACACATATGTGTGCAATTTCATATGCTTTTGGAAAGGCAGTACAGTAAACCTTTTAAACTAAATTGTCTAAGACAACTTTCATTACAAAATTAAATCATCTGTATTGTACAAATAACTAAAACTAAATTAGACAATTTAGTTATTTTTAGTCCAAAAGCAGAAACTTGTACAGTAGGAGTCTTGAAACACCTGCTGTGTTTTGAAAGCAAAAAGATACATGAAAAACAACAAAACAACTAACCTATTCTTCCAGAACCCAAGATGCATTACCAGCATGCTTATTTCCAATCCACCTTTGAAAAAAAGCCTATGACTTGACAGTAAGTTATTTAAAAGGCAGTTTTATTTTACCACCCCTTATAAAAAGGGATCCTAATTATGATGTGGCACAATACAGAACTAGATTTATAGTAGTATTGCAGAAATGTGTTTTTAAAGATATATTCATAGCAATTTTCCTTTTATCCTTACACTGCATGGCAGTTTTCTGTATTGAGTTGGAAATACTAGAGATTATATATTTTTACTTTTTTATCATTAGACTGTATATTGAAAATCTGTGAGAAAGCAAACACTAACACCCTTATTCTCCTCCACAAAAATACATTCTAAACACCAGCAAATGAGACATTTTGTTGAAGCCTGAAACTATAACAAAAGTTGCTTTTTTGTTCTACTACAACATGCTAGTCATATAACAGTTGCTTTCCACAATAAGAAGGGATTATATTTCAGTTATAAAACTATTCCAATAACAAAATCAAGAACC
Source organism: Anomalospiza imberbis (assembly GCF_031753505.1). Classification (NCBI taxonomy): domain Eukaryota; kingdom Metazoa; phylum Chordata; class Aves; order Passeriformes; family Viduidae; genus Anomalospiza; species Anomalospiza imberbis. The sequence goes on along the minus strand of NC_089686.1, from coordinate 28,767,814 downwards.
AATGTGCATCTGTAATGTAGTTATCATATGCTTACACAAGAGACAACTTTGCAATATTTAATACCTCTATTCATTGTTAGACCACAAAGCTTTCATCTCTCGCTTTGGCACAGAACAAGACTGCACTCAGTAATATATTTCAGAGAAAGTATATGCAAGCATGCACAGTGCAGAACCAAGAGAATAAACCAAAGTCTCACTGAAGCAGGTGCAACTATAAAGTAAATAGAGAAGCTGCCTACTATAGAGTTGCTGTCTAGCACCAAATCCAGTATGAGATAAAAATTGTCAGGGTGGTAAGAGAAAGAAATTTAAACTCATAAGGAAATCCTTGTGTAAGTCAGGGCTCAATGACACTGTCGTCCTCTGTTGCACCAACAATACAGAAACTGTCTGTCAAAGTACACGTAAAATACTTCATCCCTATTAAATTCACAAGTAAGATTAAAAGATATCTATAAAAATTTAACAAATCAGAGCTAGAACTCCACCCTAAACTTAGCATATCATTACACAGGGTAACAGGGGTTAGGAAACGAATAATCTTTAAGAAGTAAAAACACATGGCTGTATAAAAACATTGCTGGATAATGTAAGGATTCAGAAACTATTTGTTGGTTTTGTTGTTCTGGGGATTTTCTGGTTATCATTTTCTTTGGTTTGATTTTGTTTCTAATGATAGTTAGTGGCTATCTATATACTATTAAATAGACAAGAAACTGTCTGCAATTCACGTTACACTAACCCTGGAAGCCATCCTCCTTGTTGGATGCTGTGGAGATCCTCTTATTTAGGTAATTTTTGATTGGAGGGTGCCGTTTAAATGAGATGATAAGCAGAAGACTATTTGACTTTTTTGTCTGAAGTTGCAAAGACATCCAACTCAGATACCTGAAAATTACGTAACTTCAAGTGTGGTAACTTACATTCAATTTAGCTTACTGGTAGAGAATTTCAATGAATTTTTAAAAATTTACTTGATCAAAAGCTGAATATATGGGCTTTTCATAAAGTTTATAAGCATTTAGATAAATTCAACTCTCTCAAGTTCAACAGTAGCATAAATGAAAAATTTCTACACAGGAAATGATGCCTGAAATATGATAGAAACATGGTGAGCTAAAATACATTTTTATTACACTTCAAAAATCTAATTTGTAAGAAAGCATAGTAAAACAGGAAAGCATGCCAAATAGATTTATTACTAATGCTTGTAAATGTCTTAAAAGGTATAAAGCCAAAAATTTAGTTCATCTAGAAGGATTTTATAAACATTATATTTTGATTTTTATGGCAGTATTTTTGTTTTGATATATTGGTAATAATTTTGATTTTTTGGCAAAGGTAATTAAAAACATTATTATAAAAAACACTGTTTTCTCATCAAATAGGAATATACCATATTGCTCAATGTATGTTACCCCACTCAAACTGACTGCTGGATTTTTTTTTCTCAACATCTTGCAATAAGCAAAATTCATATTAAAAAAAAATATTCCAAAACGTTTCAAACTGAACCCACCACACAAGAAAAAGTCAAAGATGGTAACTTACTGCAATCCACATGAAGATACTAGAACTAAAAGCTAGTCTCAAATAAACAGTATGCTGCTCTTTTATCAAAATTTAAACTGTGGTGGTTTCAGCTTCTAATGGCTTTATTTTACCTACCAAAGGTTACCTTTGATTTCGATTTTTTTTTTAATTTTATAACTATATTGCACATGCATCACAATAAAGCTGAAGGCTTTGAGAGTTCTTGATCCTCTCTTATTTTTATTAGTCACAAGCCAAATTCTGTTCACTAAGTTCAATATTCTATTACATTGTAAATTTGGATCATCAGTGTATCATTAGTAGATAAAACTGATCATGTTGGAGTTCAAGCTGAAGTAATTCATACTTCAAACACTGTGAAGATTTAATTATCACATATTATTAAATGTTATCTAAAATTCTTTCTTGCAACTGAAAACCACTTATATCTTAATTGGTTTATGTGGCATTTAAATAACTTTACAATTATAACAATTTGGTACCCATGTACAACATCCAACTGCTTGTTATTGACTTGGACAGTCATGGCAAAGCTCAAGTACCAAACCACCAATTGGTTATTTGAAACTGAATGCTCACACAACCCAGAAGATGTAATTTCTGTCTAGATTCAAGGGTACTGTCAATTTAGAAGGGGAAAATTTAGAATACTTTTAACCATTAACAATACTTGTCAAGAAAAACCTGGAGTTCTTTACATCTCTAGGCTACAAAGTGTGAGTAATTGCAAAGAATGAATCAGAGATGGGCTGCTAAGTGTATCAGCCAATGATTATACGTAAGATAATTATCTTTTTACAGAGTTTATTAAAGAAAACCAGAGTAAATCTTAAATACTGTATTCCAACCCTCTGAAGGACAACTTGTCAATATTATTTAATTCAGGAAATAAAAACAAAGCATTTTGAATGAGCCTTTTTATTTGTAAGCAGCAAGAATTGCTGATTTTGAATGAAAAAAAATTAATATCTCAGAAAAAAATATACCTGTAAAATCGATTTTGTTTTGCAACACTGAACCAATTTTTTAAGGAAAGAACAAAACTAAATTTTAATTGCACGGGATTTTGAAGACACAGATATTGTCTTAATTGACATACTCCCAACGTATACAAGTGCTTATAAAACTCCCCACAGAAGTGCTTCAAAACAACCTTTTTCAAGTGCTAGAGTGGCATCATCGAAAGTGGCCTTTTGTTTAACATAACTTTTGTTTTTACACAGCTTGAAATCATGCCAAACCTTCTCTTCCTGTGATACATAAAATAAGCAACATATAAACACTTTGAAACAGGAACACATACTGCAGATGAGCTTTTATCACACCTACTGATAGTTCAATAGGAAAAAATATTCATATGAAATCACACTGGAAATATTTCTTATTTAGAATATTCTAAAGACATGCAGAAGTTAATCGTACTGTGAAAGTCTGTCTAATAATTGTTACTATGCGGCTATCCAGTGCACCACACACCCAGCATTTCACACTGTGAAATATAAATACTGTTGTTCTTCCAAAACAAGAAAATAGATGAATTTCACTCTCTTGGGATAATTAAGCTTCACTGGAGAAAAGACAGCCTCTGTTCTATACAAGAAGTCACCAGTTTTAACAAATTAAACGTAAACTTTGTGCAAGTGACACATGCATGGACACCCTAGTTAAAGGACAAGAACATTTGCATGTGGGAAGACTTAAAAACAAATATAACATTCTCAAGGCTCCTGCTTGCATCTCTAAAGTCACACCACACACTAACATACAGCATTTCACACACTTAAACCCATCATACTTGTTAATGCAATTTACTAAATCTAGGTACCCATAGATTCTTTTCACTAGGAAATGCAGAAGGCTATCTTTTAACAAATGCAAGTAGCTACAGGCATGCATCCTGATGACACAGCTCTCGACCCTGACTTTACACCATATAGAGAGCCAAAGTGAAGGCCATTGGCCTGGTATCCAACCCTTTTGGATTTGGTTTTAAGCTGCATATCTCTCTAGTATTACCTTTCTCCACACAAGTGTCAAGCCAAACCTTGACCAAGTGTGGCAGACAAAGTCTCCTGAAAAAAATTCCCACACATAATTCACTCTTCCAAACTACACATGACGGACTGAAAACTAAAACCAGACTTAACTTGTATAGACATATTTGGATTAAAGAAGTGCAGGAAAGCTTAGTTTTGTTTGCTTGTTTGGGGTTTTATCCTTCCAGGAGTTAGGCAAAAGGCCCATAGTAACTCAACAGAGAAAAGGTGAATGCAGTTAAGATAGTAACAAACAAAAAGCAAACAGCAAAAGTCACAATATTTTGTTTTTTAAAAACCTAAGATAGTTCATTTTAAAACAAATAAACCTACATGACTTCTCTAGTTAGTCCTGAAGCAGAAGGGTATTTTATGATAGCCTCAAGTAATAATTTCAATCTTGTTTTTGTACAGGAATAAATGACTGCAGCAAGATCCAAGACAACAGCAACAACTAGTGGGTGAAAAAGTAAAAGTATTCTAGATAGTACAAGAGAATTTACAGGGAATGGATCAAGCATAAATTTCATGGTTTATCCCAGAGAGACACAGATAAAATTTTTAAATTAAGAGACAGAAATCCCATCTATTTATTTATTGGACTACCTCTTCCATGTTATATTACTGTGATTAAAACAAGCTTGTTCCAACTCACATCTTCATTTCTGTAAATACCAGAGCCAGACAATGAAGTAATTTAGCTCAAAATATGTGATGATTTAAACATCTAAATCAAGTATTTTCCCTGAAAGGCCAAAAGTGGAAAGGTAAAATAAAGCGATATACCTAGATAAAAATGTTAACATTCAATTTATCAAGTATTTTTCTAAAAATGAGAAATAATGCATTCATTATTAAGGCCTTTAGTATTAAAACACATTTTAACATGGCTTTACTGCACTAGCTAATCACAGAGCTTCCAAATGGAGACCATTAACATATTGCTATCAAATAAAAATTAATTCTCAGAAATTATCACTGGCCAAGGCAAAGTGAAGTGCACCTTCAACCAAACATTTAATAGACAAAAGCACAATGAGTCAGCCAAAGAAGGCAGGACCTGTTACAACCTCTGTCACCACTCCAGAATCTGCACAGAAAATACAGATTGCTTCAGAAGGACAGACAGACAAGGGGCAGTGTGTGGGGAGGGAATGGAAAAGAGGGCTATTCTACAAAATCATCAGTACTATATCTTCCTCTTCCTGCAGAGGTCTTCTATAGCAGTCCTAGTCTATAAAATAGTAGTTCTACTGTCAGAGCGACCTTGGCTATAGGAAGATTTCATCACTGCCTTTCTACTTTGATTTTCTACATTTTCCTTCAGCAATATAACAAAACAGTAGCATCTAATCAACAATAGAGTAATAATACAATACTAATATTGCTAGAACAACTTTTGTATTTAAATCTCTGCCTCTAAAGCAAACAAGTTATTTTCCTGTTTTAAGCTGTGTAATAGTTTCTGAAAGTCTCCAGTGGGATTCAATAGCAAGTTTCTTCAAATAGCTTTGCACCTATCGTCCATTCAATTTATAAATAAGCATACAGCCCCTTCCCCAGAGGATTAAAACTTTTAACCTAATTTTTAAAGTGATCTGATACTATGCAGACAGTAAGAGGGCTTTAGACCATTTAATTGCTGACTGGATTGGATACAGTTTATTCAGCAGAATACTGTTCAGACTCTAGCTTTGATACATGATTGAACTAAAAATTTACTTTAATATTATGAATTGTCCTGCATCATCTTGGTTTTGTAAATTAATTTTCAGAATGGAAACTCTGATGCAATAGTTATGTCTTCATTGCCAAGTAAAATTATCAATTATCTTGAAAGTATGAACGAATAACATCCTAGATTTTGTAGTTACTAAAGGCTTCTTTTAGAGGTGTATCTACAGAGTATTACAAGCCATCTATTGGGGATGAAAATTACACATGAACAAAAGCACTAACCTGTGCTTTTGTACGTACTAAATATGCATATTTTAACCAAAAACATACAGCAAATGTGTAAGTAAACTTCATCTGAAAAACATTCATGATCCTCCTATGTATGTGTATCATTTAAAAATGGGAAAAGAGGTAAAATGAAGATTTTACCTTTATATTGGAGTCTGTCATTGCCAAATGTGTCATTGAATGCTTATGTTTATAATGTTAAAAATTATTAACTATTTGAGGAAAAAACATTGACATAAGTTCATAAAATGAGCCACTACAACAGCAAAGAGTTATATATCAAATTAAAGATATGGACATATCTGGTCAATATAATAAATCTAACTCTAAATCCAAACTGTGTGCATCCTTGTGTGCATGAAAGAGAATGCAAGACAGAGCACATGTATCTAAAAGGGAGACTATGAAAGGTTGCTTACTGGAAAAGAGTTGGATAAGTGTAAAGGAAAAGGTATATTGTCAATAATTATTTAAAGTGCAAAATTATAAACACAGCATGCTGCTGTTTGAAACTACACAAATATATATTATAGTCCTCTGTGACATCAAAACCCCAGCAAATGCATGATGATCTTTTGTCACTGATTTCATGTAAGCTTCATATAAGATTTTATATTTTTCCATGCTGCTTATACAGGAAATATTTAATTAACATGGCACCTAAATAGATGAAGCTAATGACACTGCACATGTTGCAAGATCAAACTTAGAAACAAAGACAAAAAAATAGGTCTAAGATATTATTCAAGTGACTTTTCATATACAATGGATATCTTCTGACTTGCAACATATTACTTGAAGTCATCAATAAAATACCATGAATATACTCTATTCTATATTGCTCCATAAAATCAGGGTGTCAAGCCACCATCTCCTTTCACTAGGTCAAGACTTTGAACACGGGGTGTGGGGACAGTATGGGAGGAGAGGCTAGTGTTCTTAGTTGTATTTATTCCCACATACAAGCAATATTATCTGAAAAAACAAAAATCCCAACAAATTACGTAGGGCTTTTTTAATAAATATTTTTTTAAATCTTATTAGCAACAAAATGACCATAACTGCCTGGTAAAATCCCCATTTGCTTTATGTTCTTGGTTAAAATACACATATTTAGTATGTACAAAACCATCAACATTAAAGCTGTCATTGCTTTATTAATGCTGCAGTCCATAATCAGTCCAAGATAATAATGCTGTGCCACAAATGTAAGAATCTGGCTCATACTGAAAGCACATGTAAGGTTTTCATTAGTCAAACAAGGATGGGTTATAAATACAGTTGTGCAAAATAAGTTATCTTAATGAAACCAAAAATATCAGACAAAAAGTGAGAAAAATTCAATTGCATGAACCTTAAAAAGAAGGGAAGCTATACCATATGTTAAAATTATATAAGGTATTTAAAATGGCACTTATCTATGATAATAGATAAGTAAAATTAATATAAAATGCATAAAACAACTTAAATATTTGTTTACAATTTCAGGCCATTGTTTTTACAGAAAAATATACTAATTTTGGTATGTGAACAGTTTTTTTGAAAGGGAAATACATTAATTAACTGATTTTTTAATCTTGAGTCTTTACACTTCCCCGCTTATATACAAATATTAAAACTATGTGCAAGTGATGCAAGTACAATAGCAAATCAAAACTCTCAGTGCCTGAAGTGCTATGGAGTTTAACTCCATAAAAGTGTCTTACAAATTATTCTCTAATCTTGGGATTTGATGAATAGTTTACAGAAAAGAATTAAAAATATGGCAGTGTGAAAAGGCAGGGTTGCCAGTTCTTTCATGGTCCCAGAAAATGTAGAAGAAGTTGGCAGGATCACCTCAGCTCCACTGTCCTCCTGAAAAATATAAAATACCAGTGTCCACTGCATCATTGGGTCCTTAGCATTCTAGCACTACTTATGAAAAATATTTTGCTGATGACCATTATGGTGCTTTAAAATATGGAGTAAGACAAATTTGTTTGTAGGCATGACCTTTCAGTTTTTATGTTTTGTTCCCTAAATACATATTAATTATAGGCAAAAGGTGTTTTCCATGATGACAAACAAATTAGGATCTCACCTCTGGGTATTGTAACTTATACAGAAATATTAAGGAAAAAAATGAATTTAGTTTATATTTTTAAACAATATGTGGAGACGGTATAGACCTATTTTATTCCATGTTTATCTAATGAAATTACATTTTAATTATTAATCTCACATATATACTAGCAACATCTAACTACAACTAAGGTTGGGAGCCTGCAACAGGCTCATAAAAACTCCCCCATCACAATGCAGTCAGTAGTGTAAGTCCTTTGACGGTGGCAAATACAAGCTTAATAAAAAAGCTAAGTACTGGCACCCCATTACTAGTATCTCTTTATGTTAAGTAACCAGGACTTCAAAAGATGCATGGAAGACTGTCAGTGGAATTTGGAGATGACACCAGTAGAACTCCTGCTGGATGTGCTGTCTGACACCTGGAATCTTAGCTGGAAGTTATCAGTGTTATACCAGTCAATGATTTCACCAGTAAAATTTGGCTTAGAAAGGAGGCTCGGTAATAAAAATATAAAATCAAATAAAAATACAAGTGAATAATTCCAAACAGCAGAGTCAGAATATTTATCATTCTGTACCTGTTCATCTACTGTCATCAAAGCAACAAAAGTGCTTCTGCATGCAGAAGTAAAAAGATTCAATAAACTTGTTATGTAATAGCAGTTTGCTCAGGAAGTCCATCAATTTTTCATCTACACAAAACTGGCCAAATTCTGTTGTGTCATAAAATGAATTTACTTAAGCTTGGACAGATTTTTTAAACTAGTATTTAAAATCTGTAAAATTATAAAAATAGATACATATTTTGCTATGTAACACAGTAATTGCTACATTAACAGCTCCTATTAAAAGCAAAAAAATACAGGAAAAAACTTAAAGGAAATACGGCACTGCTCAATAAAACATATATATAATGTTATATCAAGTACAAGTACAAATTTAAAGCATTTAAAAAATTAAAAAGGCCCTCTGTTGTCCCTGACCAATAGTCAAAAGCAGGTAGATACATGAGAACTGTGCTAATCCAACCTTTTCCCAGCCCAACAACAGAGATACTAAAATGCCACAAATTTTTCAATATGCCAAGTGAGTTCTAGAACAGGCATATTATTTTTTCACTTCCTTTTCCAATACCTGTCAAGGTAATGCCAGCAGGTAGGTAAATTAAAAGCTGCAAAACTAATTCACAGTGCACTGTGCAACTTCTTGTTTATCAACTAAAACCTGGTGCGTTAGTAGAAAAAAGGCTACACTGCATGGAAGAGCTTCTAAAATTTGTGAAAGTCTTTCAACTTTGAAAGGAAAAAGAGCAGAACTCCCAAGTCCTCAACATAAAAGAAGAAATTACTAATCATAAAACCAAAAGATTTAGGAATGAGATGATTATCTATTTTAATTCTACTTGGTATGTAAAGCAATTGAGTTTGATTTTTCAACTTCCACAGGCATCAAACAGCATGAAATCTTCACCCCTTACTACACTAATAACTAACATGTCAAAAGAATAACTGTTCTACCCCATAAAATAATCAGGGCAGTTTAATAGCTTGAGTGGTGCTAAAGTAGGTACAAAACTCTAAGAATGCTCTTCTGCAATAACTTCTCAGGAAAAAGAATGCAACCAACATTTCATCTGCGCTAATAGTGAGTTTTAAATCAAAGACAGAGAACTTTACAACATGGAGATTAATTATTAGATTTCCTAATGTACTCAGCCCACAGCCTTTGCTTTAAACAACTGATAGATAACATGCAAAAACCTGAATGAATTACCTTCCCAGACTATTTACAGCAACTGTTAAAGAGCTCCAGGTTGCTCCTCATTCTTGGACCCAAATATCAAGGTCCTGTTCAACTGGGTCTAGGTGGCTCCTCTGGAACAGAGTGGGATCAGACAAGATGACTTTCAAAGGTCCTTTCCAACCTCAATCACCCTGTGAAGTAAAAACTTAATGTCTATGTTTTTCAATTCTGCATTTCCTTTTAAATTTGGCTTGGGGAGTAGGTAAAGAAAACATTATGGAATATTCACTTAGAAGTACATAGAATTTAAATTTACTAAAATAGAAGAGGACAAGCAACAAAATCGTGAAGTAAACATTAAAAATGTTGCCTAAATAAAACAAACTAAAAATTACCATTTCTAAATACCAGTTCAGTGAAAATATTATCTTTACCTTTTCAGTGCTAAGTTTTAATTTTGTAAAAATTATAAAGGTGACATTAACATCTCTCATAAACCTTTTCACGTGGTATAAGAAAAGGAAAAAGGTATCTCAAAATGGTCAAGAAATAAAGAATTTCAAAAAGAAAGGTAGTGCAATTTATTTCTATAGCAACCCAAACCTAAGAAAAACTCTCCCAAGACTTTGCCAAAGAAATAGAAGCATTCTTCATGATGTGGTATAGCTTCATCCTATAGCAGCTAAAACAATTTTTAATTCCAGATATTACAGAAAATGTTCTGTTTTCATATTCTTTCCTCTGCTACTCAAACTTGTGGTTTTATACAGAAATTTTCATTTGCTTGGAAACCACATGGTATGATATCACATTGTTTAAGATACCCAGCAGTATTTCTATTTTTATATTCAAATGAGCTAGTTCACCACCAAATGCCTGATCACTCACGCAGCAAGCGTGTTCTGTTAAGACAGGCAAGAAACTCAAAGACTTCTTTAGAAAGTCATGACATACTGTAACACTGAAATTTAATTAGACTATTTTTAGAAGAGCATTTATCTCCCATGTATGTTTTTTTAGAAAGCAGAACAGTGATGAAAAACTTAGCAGTACAATCTTTACATGGCACCATTATTTGCAACATATTTTGTAATTGTATCTGAGATCCAAAGATACTATGACTGCAAATGTACAGTCAGTCACACTACTGAAGATTAGACTAAAAGAATAGAAAGATTTTAGTACTACTAAAAGACTACATAGAAACAGAGCAGAACACTTCTTACTGGTTATTATAACAACACTGAAAAGTTTTCAGCTATCCATTTTTTACCTCCTTCATATGAAAAAATATTTACATACATTAAAAATAAATGTCATGTATGTATCTGTCCATATCTGTTATTTGGTAGCTACAGTAGTACACCTTGTTTGCAAATCTGACAGATGGAGAGGAGTGGGGTAAAATAATGCATCCAATTATGACATCAACTCTGGAATTGTCCAAGGCTTTTTTTTAAAATGTATTTCCATTTCAGGTACTAAGCAATGAAATAATTCATAATTCACTGAACACCTGTAACAACTTTGCAGGGTTTTCAAATTATTCACTTGCTGAAAAATTTTTTGCATTACACAAGTACAAGATACTCAAGTACATAGCAGAATGATAAAGGGATATAGAACACTTTACTGTCCCATATGACAAAAAAAACTGACTTCCTACTAAACAGGCACAAAACTATTTCTTTCATAGGGCACACGCCAGCACAGTAAGAAAAGATGTGTGGGAAAGAGGAAGCTTGAGGAAGTTTTTCAGTGTCCATAGACAACACTTAATATCTATCAGATAAACTTTCTGAAGACCTCAGTTCCTTTCCATGACTTTTAAATATATGTAATTTTCATGTAGTTTCAAAAGTAGTCATGAAAATAAAGCACTTGTCAAGCCTACCTTTGCCAAAGAGTTAAACTAAATGGATGATCATGAAGCATCTGGAACCAAAACACAACTAGTTCAGATAGTCTCAAATACAATCTCAGGCCACAAGAAAAAGCAATGGGAAAAGGCTGTTTGTAAAAATAATACTGAATCCAGAAGAACATCTTTGGCTGTATGATTAGAAATAGTCGATACTCCACTTATTTTACCTGGGAAGTTGCTCTGCTGACTTAGTTCACTAAAACCAAAATGACAGCCCAAAATGCAAAAACCAAACACATATTTCAAACTTGTAGTGACCAAATATTTACATCTATAATCTAATAATGTGGGTTTAGTTGCTTCTAGGCTCAGTAGTAGGCAGTGGTAAACAAGACAAGAACTTTTCTGCTGTCATCCTCTGAGATTCTGCAAAATAACTTGTATTTTAAAATCTCTGCTGAGATTCAAGTTTTGTGGAAGAAAAAGAAAACCCAGATTAAACAGAAAGTAAATTGCTTTAATTTAAGGATCTCATCTTGAGAATTTAAGGATGTAATTTTGAGACTTTGCACAGACTTTAAGACTTGTGCTCTGAATCCACCTTGTGCAAAAAGAGTATCAGATTATACTGATTCTGCTGAAGCCCCCAGTTAGAAAAATAAATTGTATACTTTAAAAGAAAACCCCAAAAAATATCAACAAGCCAACCAAACCTTTTTCTGATTACAATGTAGCAAAGAATTTCTGGTTTTAGAAGGCGAACGACCTAACAGAGGTCACATTAGAGGCAATAGAGTTGGAGTCAGGCGCCCAAATTGGACTCTAACAAGTCAGATTTAAAATTAAGGAGGCCTTGCAATACTGAGGACAAATCATAAAAGATCACCATAATTTCAAAGACATAGTTCTCATGCTCAAGAAATACCTAAAGAACGTTAAGAGCTTCTACACTTAACTGTTTTCTATGCAACAAACATTTCTTTACTTTGTGTTATACAGAAATCTGGGGAAAAAAACTGCCAAAGGGATAACCTGTCTGTGACAGAAAAACAATGAAAATGTTTTTCTGTCAAGGTAGAAGATTATGCAGTGATTGACTACCATAAATATTTTGGAAAAAAAAAAAAAAAACCAAAACAACCAAACCAAACCAAAAAGAAAACAAACAAACAAAACCCCTTTAAAAACCCAAAACAAACAAAAACCACCAACCAAGGAAAAAAAAAAAAAAAATCCCAACATTTCCACTATAAATACAAATATTTTTAGGATAATTCCTTACATTTTCATTATAATTTAGGGCTCACTGTGCCTAAAATCAAATTACTGTACAGTAGATACAAGCCTTCTCTTCTCCAGCATTAATGGCAATGCAAGGAGGGAGGCCAAGATATATAAAATGATGAGATTATCTGAAGTGTTTTATTGCACTACATAAAGGTGATTAAATTTGCCACAGTTCTAAACATGAAGAGACACATACAGACCGAATAAAAATGAGAAAAGTTAATGCTGATAACCTTGAATATATTTTTAGTATTTTTATATATATCGTTTGATTGTGCTAAGACTTACACACAGATCTATAGAAGGTTCTTTGTTAACTACAAAGTTAACAGGTAAAGATTAAAACAGGAACCTAAAAGAACTTTCAAAAAATTAGAAGTAACATTTTCACTTTTGGCCACCCACAAATGAGCTGTTTTCCCATTCTAGTTCATTCTAAAAAGTAGAATCTTAAAAATAAACAAACAAGATAAAATTATTTAGCATCACTGACATTTCCAAGCAGTAAATCAAACATGCTGCTAACGGTTAAAATCTAGCACACAGGCTGTGCCAGATATAAATCTAGCTGCGTAACTAGCTACACTTGCTTTTAACACATACAGGCAGCATTTCCAGTTGCTAGGATATTATGTAGTATATTAAGTTACATGTAAACATCCTCACAGAGTTGATATACAGAGCTTGTCATAACATTCAGGGAGAGTAAAAGCTCTGAACATACCACTATGTTCAGAAAATAATTCTGTGTAAGAGTTTTATTTATTCAATATCCACTTTTAGAACCTCCAAATGTTAAAGGAAAAAAAACGACAACAAACCACCAAACCAAACAACAAAACCATTCTGTGTTTAAAGTAAAGCATTAGATAAGAGAACCTCGTATTTAGGCAGACAGTGATTTTCCTTTTACTTCCCCTCAGTTGATGACTGTCCTTTGTATGACTTTTCCCTGAAGATGTAACACAGATACAAATCTGTCACCACAATTAAATCATACTGATCACCTGATTTTCTACTGAAGACCAGTACAGATTATTTTCAATTCATCTTATCCATTTCTGAAAACACATAGATTTTCAGAGTAATAGCTAGGTTTCCTTATGTAGGTAAGATATATTTGGACTCCCCTCATAGACCTAAACCCTATGAGATTATTTCTTCATTTTTTAATTCATTTTTAGGGGTTTAGAATTATGAGATTAAGTCTTATTTTACCACCTCCTCAATTGACCAAGACTCCCAAATGATATTCTAATTACTTGAATTAAAAACTTATGTGTTTCTCTATAACCTGTACTAGAAACAGCAAGAAGGCTCTGAAAATTCCCATGAAGCAGTAGTCAGATCCTCTGAGTATTCAGCCTCAATCCATTTATTTTGTTTAAACTCTACAAATGGAAGTAGCATATCCAGAGAAACTTGAGACACTCAGTGATGTGCTTGAGCTCCTAAACCAACCATCTATCTAGGCATATCTCAGTTTCACTTAAGGGTTGGGCCAGATGCTCACTCTAATTAGTCCATTTTCCACCCTCCATGGAACAAATTCCCTCAAAGGTCAAATGGGACTATGACCAATGCAATCAGGTTTCCCAATGCATGTGATCAAGTAACCAAAAACCCAGAATGTTTACCGAGTTGTACATTTTACACATAACTGTGTCACTCACATGCAAACACGCTGCACTGTAATATAAAGTTCCAAAAGCAGGATAGTGCACATCAATCTGCTTAAATCCTGGTCATTTAGAGTTGAGAATACTTTCTAGTAATTGATGAATACCATTTGACCCTTCTGATGCAAGTGTCTAGCCAATACACTAAAACAGTGAAGCTGAAGAATTATTATGTTCTCAGCCATTAATCAGCGTCTACACAACCTCTGAATTTGATAGCTGCACTTAACTTTACTAATATATGAAAGTAGCAACATAAAAGCTCCACATTAGATTACATTTGTTCACAAACTGAATTTCTATTTTACTTTTACCTGGATTTACACTACAGTGGAGTACAAACCTGAAACATAATACTCCATAAAAACACAAACATCTTTATGAGTCCCCATTGTTCAGTATGAATATAATCTCCCGAAACAGTTGCAGTCCAGTAATCAACTTGACTAAATATGCAGCTTTCTTGGACCTCAGAAGAAGAGATAGGACATGTCTACCACAGGGTGACAACAAATCCATGCCTGGATTCTATATTTAGAAGACACCATCTCAATTATTCAAGGGATAAGCAACTTACCTGTGTGATGTAATGACAGAGTATGAAGAGTGTTTAAAATGTTACTAAAAAGATGGTTTTCAAGTGAGAGGAAGAGAAATAACAGCTTACCTGAAAAGTGAAAAATATTCAAATGCAGGTAGATTCAAAGGAAATAACCCTTGTGCAAGTGTAGCAGAAAAGGAAAAAAAAAAAAAAACCAGAAACCCAACCCACATACTTAGCTGCTTTTACATGCCCACTTCTATAACTGATTTCTTACTGAACATCATTCAGAAATTTCAGGTGAAAACTAAATTATATTGGACTAGAAACTTCATAAAATTTAGAAAAATTTGCTTTACTATGGCTGTAGCCATTGAAGGACAGCAATTTTTGTTGATGCTAATATGTAACATGGTTTTGATACTTCAATATTTTTACATTTTAATCAAATATCCATTCTAATTATAATAACACCATTACATTGAATTCACACATTAAAAACCTAGTTTGATACATTTTCATTCACGTGCAGTCACATGCAAAAGAATATTCAAAAGCGAGTATAACATCTTTTTTATTTTATTACAGAAAAAAAATGCAATTTTTGCATTAAAGATATTTACCTTCCTTTGACTGTTTTTCAAAAAAATTGTGACATAATAAAAAATGTATCTTTATTGTAGTAATTCTTTAAATAAAAGTTAAGATAAATTATCTGTTCAATTGTTATTCCAAATCCAACACTCATTCATACAAGTTCATGAATCATACAATATTTCCTTTATTCTATACATCTATATAATACTTTGTGAATACACTGTATTATCACCTAATTTAAAAATAAGAAGACTGTCTAACACATTTTATCAGGGGCAGCATGATACAAATTGCCATAGCTTTACACCTTCACTTACTTATTTACGTTGAACTCTTGCTTAGCCCATAAAGAATAGTCATACAAATTATAAACAAATTAAAATGTAAAGGAATCCGAAAGAAATTTTTAAAGTTATATGACATTTACTCCAATGAGAGTTTCTGATAAGGAAGTGAAAAGATGTCAATTTCCAAGGAAAATTTATTTTATCAAGCCTTACCACTTATGGTTCAAACAGACAAGAGCTACAGTCCTAAAGCACCAAAAGACAACATAATGGTCTTACAACTGACTTGAACACTATAATGTCCAGTACAAGTGTCAACATAATCAAGAAAAAAAGCTACTACTGTTTTTCCCAACATATATATCAGTCTTTAAACCAAAAAAAACCCAAGGTATTTGTCTTGCCTACCTCCTATTTCTCAGTGAAATAAAACAATTATGAAGAAAATTTCAATATTCTGTCTGCAGAACCAGTTTTCTATCAAGAAGGCATAAAATACCCTGACGTTTTTTTGTTCTACATTGGTAGACTCATGACACAGTAGTCGCAAGAAAAGCTTAAACATTTCTACAGAACAAGAACTTTGATCTTAGGTACTCAAATCAATGAAGATGGTTTGCCAGGAGCTTATAGAATGTTAGAGCAGGGCTCTCAAAGTTATTACCATCACCATCAGCACTAATAGGAACAGACTTTAGGATATAAATATTTTTTTGCAGGGATATGGATCACTGCATGAAAAGTTTTTAAAATAATCTAAAAATCAAAAGCATGATTCCTTAGTTAATAAAAGAAAAAAAAATAAACAAACCAGATTTCTTTTGCCCTATATGCTATTTTCTGATGCACTACTCCTCAGAAGTAAGCTTACCAGCAAAATACTTCCAGACAGAACATCTTGCATGATTTGTTACAAAGTCGAAAGTTATGCACTGCCTAAGAAAGTAAACTGCAAATTTTTTTCTCTTAAAAATCCCATTTAATTTATTCTTCCCACTGAAACAGAGCAGGCAAGAGGGAAAGTAACAGTGGAAGTATGTTCAAGGGTGGGGAGGCAGAAGTTGGGGAAACAAAAAAGGGAAGACACTGTTCCTTGAGTGTCTGATTTGACTTCTTAAGACCTATTTTACATAAGTGCTTAGCATTCATCATTTAAAATTGGTAATGAAAGCTATGGTTTGAATATAGTAGGCACATGATACTAAATACAAAATACTTTTAAAAATTATTTTGCAAGTAACACAAACATCATACGGAAAATTAACAGATACTTTTGATGTGAATCCCTCTGTGCCTAATTTTTCTATCCATTAAATGATAATATTAATGCTTCAACCCTACCAAGTGATTCAAATTGTGTTTGTAGCTCAAATACTCCATGAGGACCAAGAGGAGATTAACAATCCTGTTCTCAAGCACAAAAATGACATGCAGTAACATGAAGTCAGTAATTCATGCAGCTGCTTGCTTACTAGTGATAAAACGGTATATATGGATTAGGTGATCATCAGATGACCAAAGACCATTCTTTATGTGAAGAAGCCGAAATCCTGTGATTATAGAAGTACATGTTCATGAATTCAATGCGTTTTTCATTATGATTGTATGAAGGCAGTAGTGCTGACATTTCCTAATTTCAAAGTTCTGTTTATGCAGCTTTCCTAGACAGTTATATGTTCTCTTTTTATCTTTCTTTAAGACATAAACATATGTAACATTGGTAGAATTCTGTGCACGGGCATCTATTCAAAAAACATAAATGTGATAAGTCAGGACTCAAGTTATGCAATAAAGAACTCACTGCTTTCAACAAACAATGAGAAACTGTGTTTTTTATAAGCAGTGAAAATTTATTTCTACTCTATTTCTAGATACTTTTCAGAAGTTTGGTTTGCATTTTTAAACATGAAAATTAATTTTCACTTTCACAGTAAATTCTGAACTCTGTTCTTTGCTTTTTAATATATCCAGACTACAGTAAATATTCTGTTAATAGTCTCAAAAAAATAAAATTTTTCATCAGATTTACATATGTATCTTCCAGTGAACGTTGTGTGCTGCACTAGCTCCTGACAGGATAAAAAAGAATTACTGACATTAAGTTTGCCTGGTATGTGGCAGATTCCATTTATGATGACTTAAATAACCTACAAGCAGCACAATGTGTTATACTTGAGATGTATTTTTTGTCATATAAATTTATCAAAGCATTTAGATTTTGCTAACATATTCTGATTTTCACAGAGATTCTTTCACATACAACCCATTCAATCCTCCTGCTTGATCCTGCAGGAAAGACATCATGCTAAATTTAGGTTATTACAATCATTTCTATGGTAACAGATGGATGTGAAACACAGGATTATGACTTCACTGCACGACTCTGCAGAAAGAAATCGGATGGTGGAGGAAGAAAGATCATATTCAAAATATCTGCAGCTGTAGCAGGGAAGCACACGATCACTGAGAAATGGAACTGTCTTTTTTTTAAGAAATACATTATTTTTTTAATATCACAAATACCTTCATCGTTGACATTCTCCATAAGCATAATGAAATTTAAACCAGTATCTCTATTCTGGCACAATTAAGATAAAAGAATGCTTAAAAATATAGGTTACATGCAATATTATAAATAGATTAGAATCTATTTTGAACCTCTAGAGGTTAAAATGCAGAAAAACCAAAAATATGAAATTCTAATAGAAATGCATTCCATATAAAAAGAAGGGCTAAAAGGGAGAGCATATTTCAGCCAATGTAAACCAGAAGAAACAGGTGGGGTTTTTTTATTTTTCTTGTTTTTTGCAGATTATATTCCATGATGTATACCATAGCTACATGCTAGACATGCACATCAAATTATATTTAAGTAAGGACCAGAAAAATCATTGAATTAATACAGCATGTTATTGCTATTTTCTTTAGTATTTAATCTTAAATCCAAACAAGTTAGTTTATAGACAACAAAATATGGGTGTTTATTATATTGTTATAAGCAATATTTACTTCAAAATGTAATCTTCAAGCACAGAGACTAAAAACAGCCACTCATAGAACCTGCCTTAAAAATACTATAGGCCTATACAAAATTACTTATTAGATGGTGCCTGAAATATCTTCTATATTTAATCAAGATCCTTAATGATTCAGCAGTGAAAAGCTATTGTAAAAGGCAGAACTATATTTAGCACTTCTGGGTTAGCTGGACACAGATTACCTAAATACAGAACAAGAATGAACAACCCTATGGCTAATGATGGTTTCTAAGCCAAATAACAATTACTGTGGTAACAGACTCAAAGCAGGAATTTAGCTATAAAGGTTATGCTATTTAAAATTAATAAATGCAATACATGTTAAAGTGATTTTTATGTCTATCTTGCAGGAACAAGATATTTACAATCAAAAAGAAATACCTTAATTTTTCTTCTCTGATTTTAATTTGCTTGAAGATCCAGATAACATTTAATCTCAAAAAATTCTTCTTTAATGAACATGAGGATATATATTGAACTATTTAATAAAAAATAATACCACCAGATGCTGAAGCTGAATATGGCTCAAGAAATCTTACTTGCATTGAGATGCTTAGGACCCACTAAAGTGATGGTAAAACTCAACATTGAAGACTTTGCTTCACTGAAACAGTTTAAGGGCTTTTTCTCTCTACTGGCAAACAGCTGCCAATTTTCACAAAACACAGGAGATCTTAAAAAAATTAAATATGTCTTTAAAAAAATCCTTCTGGTGGTTGAAAAGAGCAAACAGGTCAGAAGGGACCAGAAAGGGCACACCACAGCCTCATAAACCTCATTTGCCTAAGGAAAGTAGGCTTAACAAACAGCAACCAAACCCAAAAAAAACTTACTAAGAGCAGAAGGGATATGTCTGACACAATTCTCCAAATTAGAAATTCAGGTCTTGGCTATCCCAGTATTCTCATAGGATTATATGAAAGACTGCAACACTAATAAAATTAGGACAGGAATGACCAAATAAAAACTGATATGGAAAACTTCTTTCTTTTTAATTCAGACCACTAGACCATTTAAAACTTTGTTCTTTTTTTAATTTGCAATTAACCTAAATACATTTTAAATACTCCTTACCCCTATGGGAGGAAAAGTTCTCTTTGTAAAAGATGTTACAGCATAAACCATTCATTTAAGAACTTAGAAAGAACACAAATCACATTTTTCCCTTTAAGAACTTTCTGAAAGCTTATATTAAAAAATAGTCATATATTAAAGGTTTGAAAACATCAAAGTTATTACAAAGAAACATGTTGTGCCTTTTGGAAGGAGGGAGAAGGTTGCTGCTTTCTTACACAAGGGTACACCACATTCCCTTCCAACACCTCCCTTTGCTCATTCTCAGAGCAGGACTTCCCTTTGTAAATTCTGATAATCCTTGACAAATGGTTTGAAGCTAACATCTCAAGTGAAAATACACACAGGTAGTAAACTAATGGTCAGACAAAATTACTGCTATTTTCCTGGCCATAAAGCTGGGCCAACCATCATGAAATCTGTGATGTAACTCAGAACTGAAACAGCAACATTTAACCAAATGTTAGTATCTTTAGTATCTGCAACTGTAGAACTTCATTAAAAACACATTTAAAATCTAAAAACAGAATCTGTTTTCATAAAGAGACTCCAAGTACAATTAATCAACAATGGAATGCAATGATCATAACCAAACTGTGTCAATATTTCCAAGTCAAATCCATTCAAACTTGCAGTGAATGCTTGTTAAGAAGTTCAAAAAGTCTTCTGAATGAAGAATTCACAAAAAGCCACCAGTAAGGGTAACCAGTTGGGTATTTTATTGTAATGAATAAAGGGATCCAGGGGACTTTGCAAGAGTGAACTTGTCATCCACGAGCTTCTCTTCTGGGGTGGCACATGACCAGATCTTATGAGATAGTTAAAGACTTGGGCTTATCTGATGCAGGGCTTTGCCATTTTTATATAGCTCGGGTAGTACCCAGACCACAATCTGGCCCCCTAGAAAAGACATTTGACATACTAGAAAGCATTGAATTATCTGCAAAGAAAAAGTTAAGAAGCTGTTGCTAGTACAGCACACCTGGTTGGAGCCAAAAGAATTTTAATTTTTGAATAGGAACAAACTAATGAACAGTGAAATTAAAAGAATATTTAATGTTTGAGGATTTTCCAGTATTATTTAGAGCGTCTTAATAAGCAAGAAGCCGTCCTTACAAATATGTACATGATCTGAAAGGCAGGTCAAGGAGACTGCATAGGCACAGGGCCAGGATACAGAAGGTGCTAAAAAGAGCAGGCCAGTGGATCTGATGACCACAGTAAGAGACCCCTGCAATTCAGTTTACCAGAATAATCTTCACCGGATGGCTAAGTTTGAATTAGTACATATGGTAAAAGCTATCTACCAAAGCAAAGAATAAACTTCTGTGCAGAGAGATAGGCAAAAATATTTAATATAAAACCAAATAAGAGTTGAAACCTATTCAAATCCCGACTCTGTGTTTCCCTTTTGGGTGCATCACAACAATCTATCACAGACAAAACACTAAAACAGACTTTTGCAGTTACAAATACTGATTGTAACTGCTGAAATTCTACAAAGAGCTAAGAAGAATGTTTCAATATGTACCAGAAAGTAATGTTTAGAGAGGGTTTCCCAAGGTATGAATGCTTTTTCCAGTTATCTCCTCATTCCATACACACATATATATATATGTATGTATGTATATATATATATATTTTTATTTTTTTTAACAACAACTCGCTATATTGATTGTTTAGCATTTAGGGAATTTTCAAGAGTTTCATTTGGTAAACCACACAATTGTGAAGAGAAAAATGTTTCTTGACTCATTAATTATAACAGTGCACCATCATCTAGCTGTGAGCATAGGAAAACCAGACATGTCTCAATACATTACACTGAAAGTGAAGAAAGAAACCAAGGCAGAGAAAGGGTAACAAAATTCTTTGATTTTACTAGAAAAATCAACTGTCATTTTAAAAAATATTAGTTCACAGAATTTAAGTGTAACTCCAATAAATCCCTGTAAATAATACACTTGAGAAACTAATTTTAAACGCATACTGTTAGATGGTCAGAGCTGATTCTGCTGGAAATTACATTAAACTGAAAGTGGAAATAAGGTATTTCCTGATCTACCCTCCTGAAATGTATTACCTTTTTACCTTTCAGTAAGAATGGTTATAACAAGAAAAGATCTATGAGGTTAGAGTTTGAAAAAAAAAGCCCTTAAACAGCTAAACCCTAATATTTAACAGAGTTGGATTTAAATTACTGAGGATCTTTTTTTTTTTTTTTCAAATAACCACATTTAAATTCCTGAACAAAGTATGCTGGTCAAAAGAGCCCTTTTTATTTTAAGGGCATAGTAAAATATGAATAGCATTATACAAGTCATAGGGCTAGAGGGAAGACCAAGAAACCCAAAGCTAAAAGCTTTTCATTTTTGTGGTTCCAAAAGATTGGTATTGAAAAATGAACATATCCAGTTAACCAAAAATACAGATATCTTAAAACCACAGGTATTTACAGAAAACACATTTTAAGCCACATATTAAATGCTATTTCCCTAGGAAACTGTAAATTATAGTTAGTGATACATTTAAATTTTAAAGAAAACCAAATGCACACGAACAAGTCTATCTCTGTGATCTCAGGAAGCCACAACTACCACAACCATTTTTCATCTGTTATTAAAGATAGCGTCCCTAGTATAAGAGATTTTTCACACATAAGCCAGATTTGTTTTGTCACATTACAACAAACAATGTGGGAAAAAACTCAATGTGGCATTTTTCTGCACAAGAGAAAACAAACAAACTAAAAACCCCAACACTTCCAGGGAACTAAAAGCATACATTTGTTTTCAATTTATTTTGAAGCATCAGAATAAAAGCTCGTAAATTTAGAAGCAGTAGGGTTTTTGGATTTGTGAAAAAAAAAAAAAAAAAAAAAAAGGTTACAAAACTCAAGCAACTATTCATCAAATTTGTAGAATCATCAAGTTTTCTACAAATCACTTGATCATTTGACTAAAAATTAACAATAATATTGATGGTTTTCATTTATAATTAAGACAGCCTAACACTCAATATGATTTATAAATAATAGTGCCACTGTCTTCACTTATTTTTTCAGTTTGCCAAAGCATTTGGATCTCTGCCTTCAGCTGGTTTGTTTCCTACTTCTTCCAAGTTTCAGCAAGTGAATCAGTGACTTCCAATAGAACTATGAAAAATGAGGTATTTTCCTCATATTAAGTATGTCTTAAATACTTTAGAAAATCTGTATATACAAGTGTGAGAGCTATGCTTTTCACCAGCCCTCCCTCACCACACCTGCCTCCAAAATCAAAAGTAGTTAAATCAGAATTATCTGAACAACTGAAATTAGTCAAGCACAGGAATCAAAAGAAAATTTGACATGAAGAAGCCACAGAATAGTGTGTCGGTTCTGTGTTCCCACACACTATTCTATTCTGACTGACACTTTCTTGTACCTACTGACTTGGTACCTTAGGTCATGTGTTTAAACATCTGTTGTATCTTCTCCTTCCATTCCTTTTGCTGGTAACTGAACAGTTGTGATAGCTACCAAAACCCAAGAGACAATGCAACTTGTACATGACTGATTTCAGAGTGGAAGAACTAGACAACACAATCTGACTTTGTGAAGAACCCTGGTAAGGGAACATGACTAACTTTGGTGCCTTAGGGGCCATAAGGAAGAATTCAGAAATGAACACTAACTTTGAAAAACTAAATGCCTGAGAATGCTCTCAAATTCAGTTCAGGTTAACTTTTCACAGATGATCACTTCGGGCACTATTTTTAAGTGTCCAGGTTTAAACAAAAGCAGTTTAACTGTCAAGCCGCAAGTCAAGCAAACACAGTGTCAATCATTCATGAACAATATATGGAACTGCAAAAGAAAAGCACATATCCTGAAAGAAGTAATTCTGTGCAAGTTCAAACCGGATATCCAAATTTTAATATAAAATTCAGCTACAGTTCTCCCATCATTTCCTCCTCCCCCCGCAAAAAACGTAAGAACAGCACATCTTACACCTGCAGAATACTGAAATAATTATTTATTTCCATTTCTGAGTACCTCCTGTGAAAATGAGAATCTAAAGAAAAATCACAAGCAATTGGCAACATCCTATTCTGCTCAGGCTTTCTTAAATTATGAGTAACTAAAGAGTAGTGCAGCACAATGCTAACAAAACAAGATATTAACTCTATCATTCAATAAGTATGCATAATCATGAATGACTTACAAGTCATTAAATAAATACTATCAAAAGCATCACAAACAAATAGTTTTCTCCATTTTTTCTTTACTGTTAATGATGCCATTCCTCCATTATCAGAAACTACAAGTTGAAAAGTGACAATTACTATAAAACAAAAATTCAACAATACAAAACTGAAAATTACCTCCATTCAACTTACAGAAAGTCTCTCAAAAACAATAATTAATAAAGAATCAGAGAATTCAGTGAAAACACGTATTTTTAGTTGGCAACATTACACATCATTAAAAATAATCCTCATTACCACTACAAAGTTTCTGTGCTGTTTCTTTTATTGCTAACTTTTGAATCTAGTCTGAGACACAGATACCTAAAACAGAACTGGCAACAAAAGGAATAGTATCTTGTACTTCAGCTTCTGCTTGGAACAAAACATTTCATTTGGTTTTGTAATGAAAAATGATAATGAAAACCAAGCATTTTTAAAATTATTGTCTCTGTTTCAAGAAGAAAGAAATCAAAAATTCAGACCTTTTAAGTAATATTGGTATGTTTTCAATCAGAAGGGAAGGAAGTTCTGCATGTAACAGACAATATACTTCATGCAATCTCATCTGGGTGAGTTTGGACCTACTCTTGAAAATGAAAAAAATATAACAAGCATTCTGAAATACACATAATAGGGCTCTTTTGATTTGTATTTGCATTTATTTGGAGATTTATTAATATTGTATTTATTTTTTGTTTATTTTATAGGATTTTGAAGGAGTTACTGAACATTTTATGGATTCCAAACTGGTCTTGAAGCTGTCCATTTATTTTAGGATATGACTACCAGAAAAGTAACAGCAAGTACTCTCCTCTACCACATTAAATCAAGGTCAGTGTTGAAACATAAACATGCTGCATTCATGTGCTTTGGGAAAAAAAAAGCAAAACTCAGTGATATATTCTTCCCTTCCAGTCTGCTAGTAACACTGATTTGAAACTGTTAACAGTCAAACGTTCAAGAAGAATAGAACAGGTATGGAGCAAACGCTTTTTCTTTCTTACTTAATCAACAGAAGACCTGAACCTGTACAGTTAATCATCTGCTTCATTATTACACCTGTCTTTTGGAAGATCTAAAAGATCTTCAGGCATAATTGGACCACCATTAAATTTTATGCAGAACACTCATTATCTTGCACTTTTCCTGATTCCCAAATACACTTGATTGAAATGTTTGTATTGAAAATATGAACGCAAGAAGGACCATATTGAATGAAACATTCTATTCTGAAAAAAAAAAGTCATCATTACAGAAAGATGCACCTTAGTGCACCTTCCCAGTGCACCTTCCCAGTGTTCAGCTGCTCACATAGTAACAGTATGTTTATCACACTCTGCATACACTACTACCATTGTGACCTTCCATGATCACATTAATGGGGATTGTTGTGGAATATGGTTCCTTCCCTTCCACATCCAAATGTTTTACCAAACGGAAAGTGAAGAAAGGGGGAAATAGGAAAAGTATTGGGACAAGCTGAAGCCAAGAAAGCCTCCCATTGCCCTAAATTTACTTACTGCATATGAAAACATATTTCACAATGATAATTCAATGGAAGTTGCAGTAAATGCCTGATAAGGAGGACAAGTTTCTACATTCCTGCCTTGTTTTTCAAAATATCTAATTTTTAATCCTACACTGCAAGTAAATTGACTGTTGTCAGAAACAGGCACTTCTAACATTTTCAATTCTGCTATTTGACCAAGGCAAATTTATAAATACCTTCAAATCATCAACAGAAATAATAGACTTCTACTGATTTTGCATTAACATAAAGCTATCATAAGAATCAGAAGGCTACAGACACTACAGTACTTTAGAACGTGTTTATTAATATATGTCTGCAATGGGTTTCTTAAGTTTTTTCCCTAAGCAATTTAAGTGAGGAATCTTGGCAGCAGGTAACCTGGTTGAATTTGATTTTGATAATTAGCTGCTTAATTGCATTCAATTTTTTGTACAAATGTTCACAGCTTCTTCAGGAGATTTACTTTGTAAGTACAAAATTAAAAGTGTCTGGGATTTCCTAAACCCATGAGATCTGAATGTTTGGAACTTGTTTAGGTTTAATCTTTGTCACTAGAATAATATGCTTTACAGGGAACAACAACAATCAGCATCCCCCTTAACACACACAGAAAAAAAGCAGACATCTACAGCAACCTAGACATGCCACACAGAATTATGCCTTATATAAAATACCTTTAAAACGGAATAGATTAAACACTTAAGACTTGATATATCATAAAATAAGTCAGATGATTTACCTATGACAACAAATTATCATGTGCAAAATTTTCAAACAGCACATCTCTACTTACTTAAAATCGCACACAAAAAACACAAAAAAAAAAAGGAAACCCAACCTACCGCCTGCATTTTATAACACATAGCTAGGATGGGGAAAATATATCAGCAATTCTTTTGAGCCTCATAAAATCAGGTTTCACTTATGTTTTACCACAGCTACCTAAGAATTTTATTAGTCTTAAGATGACTGCTGTTTTTAAGATAACCATTACATTTGATTAATCTCTAACAAAAATACTTCAGACAAACTCACTTTCCAAACATGCTATAAAGCCTATCATAATTTTTTCTTTACTATGACTTACAGAGACAGTATAGATCAAAATATTTTAGAATTGATATATACATGCATGAGGAATTTTTCCTATTTTCTCCCTTTTTTAAATCACAAAGCAGACAAAATAACAGAAATTAGCTATTAGGATATAACTTATGAGTGAGATACCACTTCGCTTATTTCCACTAATTTAATCACAATAAGCCTCAATGGGTAATATCAAAGTTAGAAAAATGACTATGACAACTATTATTCTACAATTTGACCACCTTTCTTCTCCACCTTGTATTTCCCTAAAACAAACTCTTCTCTTCCTTGAGTTTCATTTAGGTACACAAGATTCTGGTTTAGAGAACATGACTCTGCCAATAATGATATGTGGTTACATCTTTTATGAAGCTATAAACATAGATATTGTTTTTGTACATATTATTCCAATTTTTAAAATTTAAATTGAATTTAGCTCAATATAGTCCTTACAATTTGATGCTACTTCATTTAGAACACCTATCAGATATTTTTGTTCTAGGTAGTGTGAGATTTGGAACAAAAAAGTGCATAAACGTGGCATCCCTGATTTGGGAGTAGATTAGGGGTTCTAATCTGAGTTAGCTAGCTGAGCTCTGTGTAGCCCCATGCACCCCTCTGTGTTTCTCCCCGCCCCACAGCCGTCCTCTCTGGGTCTCTCACTGTTGGAGCTTCAGCCCGTCACTCCTGTAACCACTCCCCATCCCGTCCGGAGATTTCAGTGTCTGTCATCCCGATCCCGCAACCCCGTTCACTCCAGAGCCCGGGGTCTGCCCCTGTCACATCCCTGTTGGTCACCGTGGTCCTCATCATCATCACGGCGCCTGTCCCCATTGGGCGGGAGGGCTTCTGCTCTCCTCACCCCGCCCCAAATAAAACCCCACGCCTCCCGAAACTTGGGGCCATTTTCCCCCACATGGGTGCTGGAGACAGGTCACGACCTCTCTGCCACAGATCTCCGCAGCCAATAAATGACTTTCAGCCTCCCTCGTGGGCGAATTGGACAATTCCTTCGCCTCTTCACCAAACTCCCTCGCTCATGGCGGTCAAAATTGCGGCCAGCTCCGCCCGGACCGCAGAACAGAGCTGCGTCCAGGAAAAGTGGCGAAACCCGGGTCCCAGAGAGAGGCGGTGCTGCTCCAGGCACTGGAGCTGCCCAGGGGCCGGGGGAAAAGGACAGAACGTCGCATAAACAGGAATGTCATGCAAATAGCTATCAGGAATGTTTGTCCACTCTCCCTTTTCTCAGTTACTTAATAATAATAATAATCTCTTATCAAACAGCAGAGAGAAGTCAGTCACAATCATCTTGAAGTATTATCCAAAATGTCCTTTTAAATTATTCTTTATCTTTGTTTGTAACTTTTATGGTATTTTAGTCTTTCAGTTTACACTTGCATAAAGTTATGTACATTAGAATATGGGATATTAAACAATATTAGATAAGTAGTAGAAACTGATAAATATTCTTACACTGCAATACAAGATTCCTTACAGCTAATAGTCTGGGGTTTAGTTACATCAAATTTACACCAGTAATGTTTGACATAATTACTAAATTTTCAAACACTGTCAGTGTGACAGATGGTCAAATTTAATTTACAACTGTTCATATCTACACATGAAAGAAAACAGTAACTTCAACCACTGAGCTCAAAGCTGTTTTTTAAAACAATAATGGAGAATACCAATAATAACCAAATGCAGTACTGGTACTGAAGCATAAGTACCACAATATCACAATCAAACAGCATTCCCCCCAGTAACATATCACATGAATATAAATACAGTGCTTATGACAAGTAGATAACCTATCAGTGCCACTTCTAAGTAGGAATGAAATCCTTTCATATTTGCACAGGAGTACTTTTTTTTACTGACAAAGAACATGCAGATTTGCAATACTTTTTTATACATCAGTTTTGCCTTAGCTTTTCAAAGGCCATTTTCCTACGTACACTGTAAAAAAGGCACCACTGTTCCTCATTTGCTCCCGAGCCAGCATAAGTAATAACTAAAGGTAACGTACAATTTTAGAATAAAATAATAAAATTATTCCACTGAATCTACAAACTTCTTTTTTTTTATCTATATAACCTTACAGATACCCCAAGAAACATATTTGCAATGTATAATTCCTTGCTTACTTGAATATTCAGGGTCTAAGTTAACTAAAGTTCTTCACATTCTGACCTAAATTATATGAATTTTTCATCTATTTATGTAACCTTCTCCCTGCTCGTAAGTAAAGAGTTCTTCATGACCAGCTACACAAAATACATTCTTAAATTAAGAAAGTATTTTTTTCCTGAAACAGATGCTTTAGAATTTCAAATTCAGAACTATTCTTCATTTGTAATTGAATCTAGTTTTCACAAGGTGGAAAGTCCTTAAGAATTTGAAGGAGATAAGGGAGAAGGGAAGAGAAAATATAAAAATGTAGATACTTTTCTATCTACTTCTGTAGATACTTGGAACAGAGATACTTCTCTATTACAAAAAGTACTGTAGCTCCTTGTAAGACACAACTGAAGTTAAGATTACCTTTTAGAATTCAATCCAGTATAGCACTTGCATGAAAAATAAAGTTCACAGACCACCGAACAAGTACACACAGGCAGAAGAAAGAAAGCTAGAGTACAAGATGTCCACCAAGTGAGGCAAAGCTCTCCACTTTGACTAACAGCTTCATTCTAGAAAATAAATGCTGGTGTTTGAATGATGAAGAAAAACTGGGTAAAACAAGGGATAAATAGAGTGCGTTAAATTTATAAGATTTCTAGAAAAACACCATAGTTGCAGTATTCAAAGGTAGTTCTCCTCCACATCAATCATCAATGAAAAAGAATAGTTTATTTTAAATAGAGTAAAGAGCTTTAGTTCTCCACATTTTAAAGTAACATCTACCATAACTATCATTAAAAAAGCTTTTCAATTCAGGCAAGATTAAATGACAGTCACAAAACAACTGCACCCTTTTAGTATTTACTTATCCTGACTGCTAATTAAAAACAAGAAATTAACATAACTGTTAAAAACACATGTGCTGCACACACATAGAGAGTAATTGGAAAGGTTTTATTAATTTTGTAGGTTGTTCAAAAAAACACAAAACCACTCCCCTAACTTCTGATTCCATCTGAGACACAAGTTTTCATGACAAAACTTATCAAACTCATTCAGTAAACTTTAATTTAGACAAATGCACTATAAGGTTGCTATTTCACATTTATAAATTTTCATGTGATGTCATATAAGCACACAAATGTGGTGTGTACATAAAACATATCACATTCTTACATGAAGTTAATTCCAAAACTGTTTTTGTCTCCTAAACAATGACTGGAGTAAACCAACTGAATAAAAACAATTTTTTGTTCTGCATTTCCATCTGGGACAGAATATGGGAATCTTATGGGTTCCTACATAATCAGTCAAGACACAATCATCGTCTTCAGGAAGTAGGCAGAGATCAGGCTGTCGTCACAAAATCTAAAATATGCGCAATCTCCCACTGCACACATTGTAAGGGAATCTTAAACTGTAAAATACTTTCAGCTGTAAAAATGGTATTAGCATCACTTATGACAAAACTTTGTAAGAACTTAAAACTGCTGAACTTTCTGTTATACACAAAAGTATCAATATTTAATGACCCCTCAGTTAGAAATAAAGTAGAACTGTGCATGTAGTATAATCTGAAAATATTTTAATATAAATTTTATTACAAAATTCCTGTATTACCAAATCAGGAGTTGTTGTTTATATTTCAATATGACTTTTGTTTCTCTTATTCAGCTATGCATAGAAATTTAGAGTGCTATAAAGTACAGCTGTAGTCACTCAAAGTTTAAGCTGATCAAAAAAAAGTTTAAGAAAAAACAATTACTGACGTCTACAAAAAAAGTACTGCTAACAAAATCTACTTTAGAACAAAAATGTCTTTTATTTAGAAAAGTTAAATAATTCTTGTATCTAAAATACTAAACCAGTCAAAAAGCTAACCCTTTCCCTAACCCTCAGCTTTAATGAAGAAATAGTCATCAGAAGTCTAGAGCAATCAGAAACCTCCCTATACTCAATACCTCCTTTCACAAAATACCCTGATGTTGATTTCCTGAGACTCCAATTTAGAAGTTGGTAACTTTTTACAAATCTTAAGCCAAGGAGTTTAGATTTCAAGTAGCTGAGCATTGCTTAAATGAACTATTTGAAAGTGCTTTCTCTTTGCAGTTCCATTTTCTTGTCCCTTTTCTAGAAATCATCATCATTCAGGCAAACTCTGTGCATTTCAGAGTGAACTACACCAAAAATACAACCATTGTGAACAACAAACAAAAAACAAAGATACGGAAATGACAAGAAAGTCAAACCAGGACTCAATAACAAAAAGGTAAGTATCTAACATAACACCATACTGCATATATATGGACACCTATAGCTCTCAAATGACCCAATTTTTACATTTGCGCGGGTATGCAATGCCCATCCAAAATAAAAAGTTCTGTCCCTTTTTTATAACGATTACTATGGATACTGCTCAAAGTTTTATTTCGAAACTTGTTGAGACTGAGCTAGAGAAAGAGCTATTTCATCCCGTGAAAGTGTTATTAAATGGGACCAAATTTTTAGAGTAAAAAAGCCACTGCTTTGCTTTCTTGCCTGTCTTTGCAAAGGCACTACAAAAAATCGAAACACATCTCCCCTCACACTCTATGTTGCCAAGGCAGTGGTAGCAGTAGCACCATAGGAGCAATCACCCAGACACCATAGATTAGCTACAGTCAATGACAGTAAAACACCTGAAGGAGGCAAAACTCTTAAACATGTGGTCTAGTAAGCACTCCTCAGCGATCTGCTCATACACAACTCTGGTAGCATTTAATTACAAGATTAAAAACCCATTTCCACAGCCTTTTCACCTACAACAGAGGTTAACAACAGGAAATTGAACATCTGAAGCCCTTCAACTATTTGAGTTTTAGTTTCACTGTTCCAATTAAGGGGGGGGGAGGGTGGTGGAGACAATTGGATCACCTTTTCTATAGACAAATATTTATTACAATTAGAAAACCACAAATTGAAACACAGAACGGAAACCAGCTTTAAAATGGCTGAGGAGCACACAGAACATTAATAAAAATATAACCACAATATCATGCAAATTAGAAGACAGTATGGTTGGTTTAAAGATAATGGTGAACAGTCTAGAATGCCATGCTTAACTTCAACACAGTTTTCATTACCAATCAAAATGATGTTCAACTCACACACTGATTTATGAACTTGATCAGATATTCATGTGACACCCCACTCAGTCACTTGACTTTTAAATCAGAACTTGTCAAAGCTAAAAAGTTATCTTAATACCATATTTTTTGTGAAAGGAACCACATGTTTGATGAAAAAAGGCTGAGTGAGCAGCAAATCCCAGTGCTAATGAAGCTCTGCAATTTTCAAAGTTCCTATCTGTCTTTGAAAGGTCTTTCATAGAGTGGGGTTATGAATGATAGCTACCTGAAATAAGCTGGAATTGGACTTAATGATCCAAAAGTATGACTACAGAGTATCATGTTCTGTTAATAGTTCTGTCAAAAAGGACAGCAATTCTTATCATTAACTAAATTTCATTTTCTTATGAAAGAAAAAGAAATGTCCCCTTTGCTTTGCTATCAAAGTCTCACCTTCCCACTAGCTTGTTTGAATAGTCTAATACAAACAGGCACTAAGATATAAGGGCACATTTTCCTTTGTCACCCTGATCCATTTTATTTAGGACATCTCTTAAGTGAGTAAAGAGGTTTCAGACCTTTTCCACAGCGTTTCTCTTGTGGAGGAGCTTGGAACTGGCAGCATCACCTCAGTTTTGGGGCAGGTGGAAGGCATTAAAAGGGTAACAATTATGAGATTTTATGGATTTGTTGGGAAAGACAACAGAGAAATGGATTCCCTAAACCATGAAGCCCGTTCCACGCCTATTTTCTAATGTTTCACCTGAATTTCCATCCGAAAAGATCTCTCACTGTTGCTTTCTATACCATGCTCCTTTTGTATACCCAGCCTAGAGCCACACCAACAATATCTGTAGTGGAAAACAGATGAGGACCTAATCAACACCAAAAGCTTTAAATAGAATTAGTTTTTACAACCCTCAGCAATGTTTGCCAGTACGTAAAGACAAAATTGAGTGAAGTTGTCAGTGTGTCTTTCACCCTCCTTTACATTTTTAGAAAGGCAGAATATTTGCACTACACAAACAGATTAATAATCCTGGTGGTGGGCTTTATCCTGTCTAGCAGATAAGTCCACAAAGCTGCTTGCCCACTCCCCTTCCCCAGCAGAATGGGGGAAGAAAATACTAATAGCAAATCAAGAAAAATCATGGGTCAAGATAAAAATATTATAGAAAGTAAATGAAAATAGGAAGAAAATAAAAAAAAAAACCACAAAAAAGGCAGAAAAGGACTTGAGGTTGCTGGTCAGCTGAACATCAGCCTATGTATGCCCAGGTGACCAAGAAGACCAATAACATCCTGGCTAGCAACAGCAGAACCAGGGAAGTGATCATTTCCCTGTACTCAGCACTTGGTGAGGCTGTACCTCAAATCCTGTACTCAGTTTTGGGCCCCTCACTACATGAAAGGCACTGAGTGGCTGGAGTGTATCGAGAGAAGGGCAACAGAGCTAGTGAAGGGTCTGGAACAAAGTCTTATAAAGAACAACTGAGGGAGCTGCTGTTTAGCCTGGAGAAGAAGCACATTAGGGGAGACCTTACAGCTCTCTACAACTGCCTGAAAGCAGATTGTAGCCAGGTGGGGATTGGCCTCTTCTCCCAGGCAACCAGTGACAGGATAAGAAGAAATGGTCTCAAGCCATGCCCAGGGAGGTTTAGATTAGATACTGGGGAAAAATTCTTCACAAAAAGGGTGTAAAGCATTGGAATAGACTGCCCAGAGGAATGGTGGAGTCACCCTCCCTCAAAGTGTTCAAAAAATGTGGGTATGGCACTTTAGGACATGGCTTGATGGTGAACATGGTGGTGTTGCTAGTGGGACGACAGTTGAATTTAAGTGGATTTCAACCTTTATGATTCTGTGACTCAAACAGGTGAAGCAAAGGCAATCACTAGAGTCCATAGGCAGATCATTTCCCAGCTACTCTCTGAGCAAAATGCTAGCTGAACACTCCACACCATTTCATTTTCTTTTCTTTTGTGAGGACCTTATATGGCATGGAGTAACTTGAGACAGCTCAGGTTACCCACCTGGCAACTTCTTTTTGTACACCCAGTCTTCTCACTGGGGAGGTGAGCAGAGTCACAAACAGCAGGCCCTGCCACTGTGCAAACACTGTTCAGCAAGAGCTAAAACGTGAGTGTATTGTCAACACTTTTTGGTCACAACTCTAAAACCTGGCACCATACAAGCTGCTATGAAAAAGAAAATTTAACTCCATCTCAGGCATACACAGTTGTACTCAAAAGTCTTGACTTTTTTTACTCCCTTGATTTTTCATGACCAGTGAGTTCTGTTCAGCTACACTGTAGAATGCACAGGTCTGTGGATTTTAACCACTGTTAATAATTCTCAAGCACTTAGGGTTAACAATATTTTTTACCCCAACAAAAAGTGGGGGAAGTTCTATGCAGGGAGAAAAAAAAATGCTATATGGAAAAAACAGACCTTCCATCTTTCCTGACTACATATATTTCATCAAGCAAAAAATGTGACCATCCGTCAATACCAACTAGATCTTTATTTCAGAAAATCTTAGGATCCTGAAGTAGTTAGAAACACCTAAAATATTATGAGGAACATACACTAGTCAAAGATTCCATTAAAAACATAGCAGCTTACAACTGTTTTAATTTATCAGAAACAGGCTTTTGCAAAGAAAAATGTCTGCTATCGTTACCTACAGGTTCATAAGAGGCAATGAGTATAACAGAATTAACAGCTCTCAGCTGTAAAATTACTAATTCCAGTAATACAGTACATTAAACATGCCATTTGAGATATATGCCAACTTAAACTACCACATATGGCATACTATCTAATTATCACAGTTTGTGTTTTCATATGCAGAGCTGTTCTAGTTTTTAAACAATGTGTCAAAATGCAGTTTTTCCTGAAAACAGAAAAAGCTATCTTTTTATAATACCAGTAGGTCAATATTGCAATTCTAACATGCACAGGTTAAAAAAAAAAAAATTAAAAAGGAAAAAAATGCATTGGAACAAGTCTCTGATGTTTCAGAATTGCTCTTAACTTTCCTATTATTAAAATATTTGGGTAAAAATTAATTTTAAGTTTTTAAGAACATGTTTTTCTAAAAGGTTATTTTCAATTTTTTCTTTCTTTCAATTCTTTAATTCACCTATTGACACACTAAGTCTTAACTGACAATAAACAAACAAAACAATCAAGTTAGTCATTCTCCCAGTTTTGCATGTGAATAAAAAATACTGTGAAATAGCACGTGTACAGACATCAGTTGCAGTCAAGACAGACATCACTTGTGTTCCTTCATGTGCAATTTGACCTCACTCAGAACAATTGCTAGTGCAGAATCATACATTCTAATTGCAGTTTAGTACAAATCATGCTCTAAAAGATTTTATTTCAGATTCCCCAGCTGGTGCTTCATGTCACTTCAGCTGTTCAGAGGGATTTTTTTTAATGTTTCTTTGTGAAAATAAGCAAAGAGCTCACACAATTACTATGAAACATTATATAATATTAATCTCTCCTTTTCCAACTCAAACAGGACCATGAATTTTTAGACAATAAAAATCAGACATGCTAACAGCTAGCACCTTAATAGACAAATAACTGTGTAGCAGCCATTCCAAATACTTTTGTTTCTTGTCCAAGGGTAAAAAATAAAGATATGCCACTCAGTCATCAAATGCATTTTCCACTGTCTCCCTTATTTCTCACAAACTGTAGGTGGTGTATTTGATAATTTCAACAGAAAGCAGATAATACCAGGATACCTTTGAACATACTGTCTTACTCTAAAAAACAGAGATTACATCACAATCATGAGAGTTATTATACATACAAGAATTTCATTAAATGTGCCTCCCCATTTTTTTCCAGCATAAAGTCCTTGAACCTGCAATTACCTTTACAAAAGGTTTCTTTTAAGCTCAAATTCTAACACATGTAAAAATTATTTTAATTTTTTTCTGAAATAATATGAAAGGCATTAGGATCTGAACACCACAACATATTTTAGGTTTCTATATTCAATAAACAAATAAGGACAATATTACTAAAATAATATTAAAATATTATTTAATATTATTATTAAAATATTGAAAAAAATAAAGACTTGTCTAAACATCTGTACTACCCAGAATATGGGAAATACTTAAAATATTTAAGTATTTAAATTTTCTTAATGAAAAGTTGGAAGGTGAATAGACTTGATTTCTCCCATACATAAGTCAAGTCTTCCCCAATAAAAGTCCAAATAATCATTCTAAAAGATGAGTCAAAACTCTTTATGTAATAATAATGAAAAATAGGGCAATTTGACTTCATGATTATTATTTTTAAGCCAAAATGCAAATATATCCTTAGAATTTATTTTTAGAAAGCTTTCCCATGCCTTTTTAGCATTTCAAATTAAAACTTTACAGAATCCTCCCCACTAATTGTTTGTATAATTTTTGATAATTCAGTCACCTCCATACTTCATAAATTTTTATTTATACCTTTCAAAGCTAAAATCAATAAAGTAAAACAAAATAAAAGACAAAAATTAGTAGTTGTAGCCAGAGCAATTATTTGCAAATGGAAAGGGACTTCAGAAAATGTTTAGTTTGAAGAGGATTTGCAACTGAATCTGCATTAGATCTAGCACTTTTTTTAAAATGTATCTTTTAGCAAGACTGCCATACATTAACATAAAGACAGTATTTCTCTATATGGAATTACTGAACAGATTTACAAATATATTAAAAAGCCAGTCTATACATAAAGATCAGAAAATCAGACCATTTTTAAGAATAAAACAATTCCAAAAAACCATTGATTATATACACTAAATTTTTATCACTTGCAATGCTTTTGGTATTAGTAAATATTACATATCTGCATTAAAATTTAAAAGGAAGTTTTAAAACAGTGTAGCTTTCTTTGCAAAGGGACCATGAACTAAAAGAAAATACTACAAAACTCTTACCCCAAAAGGGGAAAATACGCGTATTTGGCAAGTTCATACTGGTAATCTGTATAATATACATATTTTTGATAAATATCTGAATAACTATTTATAAATGAAAAGGCACCCTACATTATCCTTAACAAAACACATGCATTATTCCTGTGTCCATCATTTAATTGACTATAATAGAATTGAATGTAGGAAGACATCTCCAAATACAGATTCAAACATCTCTAGCCAGCTGAGAAAAGTTCAATTACAATTGTTTGCAAGCCTAGAAAATGGTGAGAACACAACTCTTCTCAGGGGAAAAGGCAGCAGTAAATCTTAACTACCATAAATGAGCACCAGGAAAAAAAAAAAAAGCCAAAACAAAATATCCAACATCCTTCTGCTACAAAAAGGACAGACGCCTTTTACCAAAAGACATAAAGTAGAAGCATACATATATATCTTAAATTCACTACTAATCATCTATCCCTATGTTTAAACACACTACTTCAGGACTACGTAGACTGGAGGTGTAGTTCACCTTGCATACACTCAATACTTACCTGAATTTAATGTTTGTATACAGAAACTGTTGGTATTATTACTCACGTGGGAGGCAGCAGCAAATAGGAAAAAAATTATAATTTTCAGTCCTCATGCTTAAGAGAAAAAAAAAGAATTTTTATTTCTTTTTGCTTAAGGTACTAGAATTTCAGCAGTGCAAAAATGGAAGAATGACACCTGGAGAACTGGAGAAATAGAATTCACCTCTAGGGGAATATTTGACCTCAAGCAAAACAAAAAATGGGAAACAATTCATCAGGTTTTGATTGCATCCAAACATCTTCACCCTACCTAAAAACTGGTAGTTTCACTTCTCTGAATTCATCAGTGATGATTTTAATGGTGGAATTCCTATTCTGAAGAGCAAGTATAAAAGCAGTAGTAAAAAAAGATTCATGTTAAAATGCTTATGAAATAAACTACTCATTTTTCAGCACTTAGACATGGTGAACTACTACTGAGATTCAGAATTCGAAGATTTGTAGTGGGAAAATTTGGAGCTCTAAAAATAACTCAAAGACTAAACACTGAAATTAAATACTTATCCAGACAATCACTGACTTCCCCAAATAAGCAGCACACACATAGTATTTTCTGGATTAAATATGTATTTTTAACTACCTTCAGCACTCTAGCATGGCCCATCCAGCAAGATTCCTCAATTTCCCCAATGGAAGAGGGAAAATATTGGGGATATCCCATATTTTGAAGCAGGCAACACAAGTTAATTTCTAACTCGGAGAAACATCTGTACAGGAAACCAATATGAAAACCTTTTGATTTTGAGCAAAGGACAAAGAAATGGGGGAAATTATAACCCCCTTAAAATCCAGCATGTGAAAATGCTATGTAAAAATTACTGCTCGCTAAAGGGATTAACACAAGAAAATCTTCTTCAAGCAGAGTGAAATTTCTAAAGTTATTCAATATGGAGTGATAAAATCTTCTCAAATTTTCTGCATATACTGGTCTCTCCCACTACATAGAGACTTACCTAAGAAGATTCCAGAACACCTACGGATACACTTGCTTCTTTTCAAACAGTCATCAATCACAAAGTATGCCATCATTCTCCTTTGGTTTGCCAATAAACTGCATCACAATTCAGCAGATAATTTCTAATAGCACTACTTCCCCTAAATCAGCATTGCAACATCACACCTCTTTCTAGACCTACTGAAGTAGGTCATCCTAAAAATACAGAATTTGATATAGTTCCTGAAATACTTCTAGTTTTAAGCACACTTGACTTGAATATCAGATGATCATCATCAGCTTATCTGCACCTCCCAAATAACTATAGCTTGAAATACGAAAACCTTGTAACACAAAACCAGTCCTACAAATATACACTAATTTACACCAAAACTCCTGTATGCTTTCTTAGAATCCCTTACAGGGAAAACCCATCCAAATTAAGATACTTGCATGCTAATAAGTACCAAGAGCATTAAGACCACCCACTCTGAACTCCTATGCATCAATACTTTACAGAAAAAAAAAGTCCTTGGGTTATCTTAGGAACCCATCTAACTATACGCATATTTTCAAGCAAAAGTTCATTAAGTCTTACTGCAGGTGAAATACTGCAACCCTTAGCAAATTTTTGTAATCTCTTCCAAAATTTTGTACTGGGAGAAACAAGGCAATCAAATCATAACTAGCTAACCTAGTAAAAAGCAAAATTCTTGACAATAGACAACAAAAATCTTCAGACAACCAATACAACATTGTCAAACTTTACAAGCAGAGACTTCTTTATAAAAGAAAACAAAGAATTTCACACGAGGTGAAACTTCACATGTTCCTGGACTAGTCAACATGGAAAGCATGGTAGTCCATTATACACCATATGATTCCACTGAAAAATAGACAAAGTGAATAAATAAAGAGAAGCTTCTTTTTCCTCATTCTGAGCATATCCACGTGTGTTGGAAAAGGGAAATATCAAGGTACTTATTTTGCAATTATGGATGACTAAATTTTGTGTCCTTATGTCTGCACTAAAGATTTCAGAAAGTGCTAGATAATAAAGTGTGAAGGACAGAACTGAACTACTTCTGAACATCACAACTAACATTCTTTCAGCTAGTAATGACTATCAGACAAAAGAGCCATTAGAAAAAATAATACAGAAACAATAGAATCTTGATGTTACTAATCAAGAAATCACTACTAAAAAAACCTGAAATAAAAATAAACTAGTTATAAATGTCTTGTTTAATTCAAACACCAACCTTGTTACCACTATCCATTCTATGCCTCCTAGACTAGAAGGTATAAAATATTTGCATAAACGGAAGGGATTTTGTTTTCCAAAGGTACAGGAAACCTAATGGGACAAATATAGCTGCCCATTTAATTGATTTTCTACCATCAAGAGCATGCAAGACTAAAGTTCTGAGACTAGCAATTATACATATATGTACAGACACTCAAATATTTTTAACAGTCTGATTTAAAATCAGAGGAACCATTTTTTCCTTCTAAATCCTAGCTGTTCAGGGAAATAACCATCTTTCTAGCTATGAATCAATAAATCAAAAAAATCAAAAATAAAAAAATTATTCATTAATACTTCATTCATAATATATCATGTTGGCACTTACTAGAACAGCTAGTCATAGATGTATCCACACAGAACTTACAAATCTTATAAAATTATAAAGTACGTATTTTATTATTGTTAAAAGTAGTGCAAATACAAGATGAGCACTTGGCATAACACCAGCATTTAAAAAAAAAACACAAAAATATACATCCCTAAAAGGAATCTTTGTAAAGTTAACACTTTCTTTTTCCTTTATTTTTTTTTTTTGAGTATTTAGCTATGCTGAAAATTATATGTTATTTGATGAAGACTAATCTCAACAAAGAACTGGCAGACTTCAGTGTACTGCCGTGCACAGTAAAAGAATCAGAAGTAGGAAATGACATATGTATAAGGAATTCCTGGGAAATACAAATTTTACTTTAGATTGACAGAGTTGCCAAGTGTTCACCTAATAATGTAAGTAGAAGACATACAAAGATTGACGTGTGCACACACATGCAAGGCAGAAAACAAACCCCATACATGTTCTACATCTAACACTTGCAACAAATCATTTTTATAAAGCTTTAAGGCATCCAACAGCAGCGTTTCATTGCAGACCTTTGAAAAATCAGCACAGACAGAATGCTGGAAGACCCTCTCTTGCCCCACAGAAGTTTTTTTCGAATCCAGGTCATAAATCCAATAAAAAGCCACCTATTTCCCTTTTTTTTTTTGTTTTGTTTTCTTGTGTTCCTCAGGAAAATTGTTGGTAGACTGCCAGATTACAATAAAACATAAATATTCTATAACTCCAGCTCAATACTGCTGCCAAAACTGTATCCATGGCAGCACCTGAATTGCTGCTGCTTCTAACTTGCACTGTAGATTACCCTACGTACACCCTGGCATCTCCTAACACCAGATTACAGATGGGGACAAAATGTAAACCACTGTTAGATCAAGCTCCAACACTGGCATATAGCCCAACTGGTCCTTCCTCCCCCTTCCCTCACTGCCATGACATTTCATAGCCCAACTCTTTTGGAATACACTCTGATAACAGTTTTAATTTTGTAAGTACACTGGATGCTCAACAAAGCCAACTGAATGGACACATGCCATTTCCTACTTTTCCAGTGCATGACCTAATATAAATATTTCCAATAACTCATGTTGTAAAAATAACAACTCCACCATTGCATATTCCATTAAATATTTGTAATTTTTCATGTGCAATTTGAAAGCCAGAATTTAGAACACACCAGGAAGATGATAAATTGCTGCTGCACCTGGTTATCTGGTTCTCTACAGAGAATTTTTTCCCCATATTGCCAATGAAGAATCTAAATATGACTAAAGTCACTACTTGAGAATGAAAAAATACATACAAATCTTCCAAGAGCTTTGGAGGTGTGCACTATGGTTCTTGATTCAAGCAAACAGGTGCCACTCTATCAAGTGGGGGAAAATAGTACAAATGTGTGAAGCTCTTTATGTGGGAAATTACAAGAGAGTTAAATGGCACTGAGCAAGGCACAAAAAGTGCTTTTAAAATAGAAACAAGGGAACATGCAGAGAACCTCAGTATCTAATTTAATTAATGATTGAGAATGCAAAGGCTCCAACTGGTGAAACATTAGCAGCAGCCATGAATTTCACTGTAGTTCTGTATAACAAGTAATCTTACCTGAGTGATTCTCAAAAAAATGTCAACACATCGATTGTATTTTTCATCTGATCCTGTCAATGCTGAGATGACAGGCCCTGCAGGATGCAGTGAGAGATCAACGATGAAAAACAGATGTTTAGTCTTTTCAAAATCAAAACCTACAAGACCAGGTAAATATGAAATTTTGTCCAAGATTCATACTTCTTTACATCCAACAAATGCTAATGTTACATAACCACTTTCATACACATAAGTTGACAAGAGTATCTCTCACTTACAAGGG
The DNA here is from genome assembly GCF_031753505.1 of Anomalospiza imberbis. Lineage (NCBI taxonomy): Eukaryota > Metazoa > Chordata > Aves > Passeriformes > Viduidae > Anomalospiza > Anomalospiza imberbis. The sequence goes on along the minus strand of NC_089686.1, from coordinate 28,726,019 downwards.
ATCTGACTCCTGGTCAGTCATACCACCAATGTTTAACTTTAAACCTGGTCCTTAACACACTGCTCTTTGAAGTGCTATCTGGTTGCACAGCTAGTTACTCACATCCCCTATGTCAACCTAGGTTCATGTTCATCAACCTAGAAGAAAGGTTCTCCAACCTTTCACAAAGAAGACTATATTTTGTTCATCCGTTAAGCAGAACACTTAAACCTTACACAAATTTACTGCAATTCAGAAGTCCAGAAAAACAATAACTAGTTCAAGCAAAGAGTGATAAATCCATAATCAAAGGCTACAAAAGCATGCTAGCATTGTACAGCTGGGAGCTGATTTCCATAGATGTATCTGCAAAGACTGCCTTGAACTGACATTTCCATTAGATCAGTTAAGTTCTTGCAAAGGAATTGCAATGCTTGGCTGTTATCAAGAGCAACACACTTAACATTAAGTAATCTTACTGGAGTTTCAACCATAATTATCAATATGTTAAAGTGAAAACAAGCTCATATGGGTGGGTAGGCATTTTGATCTTGTGATTTTTATGTATTAAAATATTTTATGTGTCTATCAAATACAGGGAAAATTAAAAGCAGAGTATTCTGACAATCCTTTCTCTATTTTTAATCAAAATACAAGCAATGTAGTTGATCTTTATAATGACATGAGTTGGGATGGAAAAACTCTGAAATCAAAACAAAAATGGGATGGAATAGAGCTACACAAATCTGTACTGGAACACTCATGAGATCTCTAGGTTATAGTATAGTTTGATATTTCCTCTGAGGAAAGGAAAATGACCCTGAATACCAGAGTGAATTGTAAGGAACCGCCTATTTTCCTAAATCTATGTCATGCAGTCAGGATGAAGACAGTCATATACCAACAGTAAATTAAAAACCTTGCACATGCACAGCACACTAATTGATTTCATTTGCCAACACCAAATTCCAATTTTCCATGTTTCCATGCTACTAGAAGTCCTTAACCACAAGACTGGGCTAAATAAAACAAGCACTAAGCATTCCCACTACAGAACATAGTATACTACACCAGAATTTCACACCAGACACAGCATAACTCTTTTCAGTTACAGACAACAGTTATTGCCAGAATAAGCAGAAATATTTTTGCTAAATCCATTATAACCATGACATTTCAAAAACACGTGCATCAGCTTCATTACTCAACAGATAGATTGTTAAACAGGAAAAATATTTACAGTTTTAGATTGAAGTACATTAAGAATTTTATGCTAGTGTCAAACAAATGCAATTAGAAAAACCAAAAAGCCTACCTAGAAACATGGCCATCAATAAGAGTCAGAAAAGCAGCCTTCCAATTTCTAATATGCACTGCGTTTTATACCATGACACTGCAGCCTCTGAGGGTCAGATTAATTAAGATCAACAGCAGCTGCAGTGCAACGTGAGAAGCACACGGCCACAGCTCTCACCAGCCCAGCCCAATTACCTGCAGCATTCCAGCACTGGGCAACTGGCAACTACGATACTCCTCACCAAGCCATTAATTCCCACTGGCCTACTGATAAATGCTAAGAAAAAAATAAATTCAAAGAGGGACTGGAAAGCTGACTGCACTGCTGCAAGATGCAACAATGAGTCTCCAAAATATTTCTCAGTCAAATCGTTATAGTTGTTGCTTAACTTTACGTGAGAGCTGTGTCCAAAGACAGAAATGTGATAGCAACAAGGTGCAAGCCCTCTTCCCCAACCACTCTATGCTCCATTTCTGGAGGCCAGCCTGACAAATTCACTAAATCCATGGTTTTCTTCCCTGGCCAAAAAGATACTGATCACTGACAAAATAAATTCTCTAGTCCACTACTGAGGACAATATCTAAGCTAATGAAATTAACTAAAGAACAAACAAGATCAAAGAGAATTTGAAAAAGACATTGCTTGTTACAGGTTGCATCCATTAAGAAAAGCAAGCACGTGTTTTTTTTACTGCACAAGGGAGAAGAGGAAAACAACAGATTCAGACATTCCTTGTTTATATTTTTAAAGTATTATCTCTAACACCTGTTCTCTACCAAGAATCCAATAAAACTTGGATCTATCTACAAAAGACTATTGAATTATTGTATGAAAGTTTTAAATTTCATGAAAGGGGAAAACTTAAGTCTTATTTATTTTTTAATGAATAACTGCTTTACAGAAATCCTGACTTCATCAAAAAACAATGCTGTTACTAGAAGCATCTTCATCTACATAAGCTTTCTAACCTACTGAAAATACTTCCATTTTCAATGATATTGAAACCTAGGTAAAAGCAATCACAATGAAAATGTTGAATAGTTAAAATACAGCATTTCCCTGTCATAACAGCTGTCCTTAATCTATTCTTTATTTTGACAACAAAGTTAGTTGTTAGCCTGTGTCATTTATTAAAAGTAGACTAACCATTCCAAATCTGTCAGAAGTTCATATAAACCTTTCTATACAAGACAAAGACACAGCACTTTCTTGCAAACCAAAGCCATTTACTATGTCAAAGTTGATTTACTCATTAACATGAATAAGTCCCTACAGGTAGAAAAAAATGAGTGCCAAATTTCTACTTTAACTTGTCAAAATTTCTCTAGGCCTACCAAATTAGAATCTGCTAAGTGAGAGTACACAGGACAAGTTAGATATGTAACAATCTCAAGATCCTACTAAGTTACATAGTCAGTTTCAGCTTCCTTTTAAATGCAAAGTACTACAGACCTGCTGGCTAGCAAGCTAACTTTTTTTATTCTGTTTCAGTAACCAGGCAACAGACAACTGTCCAACTGAGAATTATCTCTCTGAACAGCTGGCAATCAACACTTGGGAGTTTTTGGTGGTTGGTCTCTTTTTTTTAAACTAGTACAAAGATCAGTGATTACTTTAAAAATCTATACAGCTCTAGATTCCACCTCTGAAATCTCTACTCACTATTTAGTAATTCCCTCAGTCCCATTATCCTTGAATTACTCATATAAATGTTTACAACAGAATCTGAAAATCTTATGTAGTATCTAATTGGCTAATGTCAACACTTCAGGAAAAAAAGTAGGAACAAGAAAAAAAATTAAATGCATTTATTGATGTATGACAAAGCCCTTAAAGGAACCAGCACAACAGACAGCTAATAATTAAAGCCATTCTTGCTTCTAACTCCATTACTCTTTTCCACAGCTGAAAAAACAGTATTTCACTTCAACATTATTTCAAGTGTTGATTTTTAAAACATTTGTTTCTTTACTAGACTTTTTATTTTTAAGAGTTATAAATTAACATGATAAACTCTATTTCTATAAAGGAAATAATAATGGAGAGCCAAGCTTGATATATTACACCTTTCTCCTTCCTAGTAGTTTACTGGAGTAATGATGCTGTAAGATTATTAATTATAAATTCCTGTAACTTAATGTGTTACTTATACATTCAATGTTTTTGAATGGTCTTTAAGAATCAGAATAAGAAAGTTTTCAGAAGGGCACTAGTGCAAAGATTAGCTAGACTACCTCCCATAACACATGAATTATTTTAAAAAATGATATTTAAACAGAAAACATCTAAATATAGAAGTCCCTTGGTAAAAGCACAAAATAGCCACACAATATTTCATACACTGTCTACATGAGATGGGAGAGGAAACTCCCACCTTGTTCTCCAAACATTTATATAACAACTAACTAGAAATCTGCTATAAGAACAACACATCTAATGTATTTCTAAAACCAGTAAAATCTTATCCCCACTTAATTATGCTTTAATTAACCTCAGCTCTTAATATAATCTAATTTAAGTACACCTATGACATCATATTCCAATAAACTGAAAAACACTGACCAAGTTCAAATTCACTCAAGCACCAAGTTCAGATCAGGCAAGATCCTGTTGCAAGATAAACAACATGATGTGAGGTAACATAATTTTGTGCATGTGTGTGCATTTGTGAGAGACCAGGGCGGGAACGCAGAGAGGGAGAGAGAGGGAGAGTGTGAGAGTGTGTGCACGAGAGAGAGAGACAGAGGGTATGGCAGCGTTTGCAAGGGAGAAATATACATGGCCTGAGTGGCTTTGAGTCCCGTGCTCACTAAAATGCAGAATGAGAAACACAAAAGCAATGACAGCTTCAGACAACAGAAATAATAGTTCTTCTATTATTAAAAAAAAAAAAAAACATGATTATAATAGCTTCACAGAATAGCCACTTTCTTGATCAAGTTAGTTAAATCTGTATTTAATTTTTAAACCAAAACCTAGTAGTCAATACACACTGTACTTTCTATGCAAAAGGATCAGCACCATTTAGTTTAAAAGTAGGGCATATTTTGCCATTTTAATGTTATTTCTGCTAGTCTTAGGGGACATGCCTGAACAGAAAAGAATCAGAATATCCAATGTTAAATTGCAGGAGTCCAGACAACAAGAAAAAGTCAGCGGTAACCTGAAAAGAGAACAATAAATTGCGTACTCAAAAATAAAACTGTAGTGGACAGTAATGTATTTGTATACTGCTTCCTATCTTGTAAACTAAAATGTTTAATGCAAAGTTGTTTTTTTCCTTCAATTTCTTGTAATTAGAGCTGCCATATAATTCTTCAGTAATTATGTCACCTTTTGACGTACAAAAATAATTCCAACAGAAATCAGTCTGCATACTGAAGTCCTATATCACAGAGGGAAAAGAAAAAAACACTATTAGATCATAGGAACTACTCATAACTTCTGTATTACAAGCACCTTCCTCCTTTCCAAACAGGAACTTACTCACTTTTCTAAAACTTTTCAGAAATACAGAAAACTTTTGTAGAAGCTTCAACAACAGAACATTCTACAGCAAAACATACATTAAACATATTTGTAGTCACAAGCATCAGAGGTAAGGACTAAGTAACATCTATTAGGAAAACAATAACTGTTTAAAAAACTTCATAAGAAAAATAAATCATAACTTCATCTTAGCTCTTTCACAAGGTTTGTATTCCCTAATGTTACACGAGCAAGAGAGTCTGGAAGAAACCCAAAAGCCATCAGCTCAAGGAATGACAGGACCTCTGAAAATTCCATGGGCTGGTGGTCAGACGCAAACAGAAATACTAACAAGAGCTAGCCACGCTGGAATCCATTTCCCATCCCTGTTCCATGCTTTAGCAGTTATCAGTCACCAGCTTCCTTAAAGCACTCACTTTCCATATGACACAACGTGGCTGCAAATTCAAGGCAGACTGTATAAAGTCAAACTGGAACTTCATTTGCACCTGTTACTGTGAAAATGTTTGGATGTCCCTGTCCTAGTTATTTATATTATTGCTGCTGATTTTAAGAGAGAATATGTTTATGTTGCAAACGTTTTTCTCATGTCATTCTAGCTTGAGATTTTTTATTTTTCAAAAGATTCTTCTGCTACTACTGTTGCATCTTTAGAGTTTCCTACACAAAAAAAAAAAAAAAAAAAGAAATTCTGATTTAATCAGAAAATAGAGGAACTATACTAGAGCACGGAACAAAAGATCTAATCTTTGGAGCATCCTTTCCAAGTGAGTGTAAATAAACTGTAGTAAAATGAAAAGGCTCATAATTTGGTATTTGGAATATTCTTCATAAACACCAATTTTCTGTAACATCCTTGCATATCTCATAACCCCTCATGTATAATGCAGAAAATCTATTTCATTTTCATCTATTGACAGTGAATTTAATTTACTATTGCAGCTCTTTATCCAGATTATGTTATTAATTCTGCAATCAGGCTCTTTAGAATGCTTTATTTCTTTCCTTTCAAGAGTTTTCACAATTCTACATTGATTTTTTTTTATCCTAACATACCTTTCAAAATAAAGGATCATGTTTTTCCTACCTTTCTAAAAAAAAAAGCTTCAAAAGCAACAAGCACCAGTTCATAAACTCTAACTTTCAACAGGAAAAAAAAAATCTACATTCAACACTTCAATCTCTGACTTTTCAGTATTATAAACTGCATTCATTAAGGAGATGTACAACAGGTGCATTAGAATTTCCACATCAACAATCATATTTGTAAATAGACCAAAATATCTCTGTTAATAAAAAGTTATCCACTTCTGCCTGACAGTAAAGTCAGAGGACACAAAAGCTAAATGCTCCAGTGTTAGTGTTCTGTTTACATCCATACCAACTGCCTTTGCTATTTTGTAGAATTCAGTCTCGTTAAAACAGAGTGAATGCAAAGCAGCTCTTATTTTCCAAAAGAAAAAAGTCAGCAACAGCTAGTTAACTCAATTCTAAACCACCAGTTACTCTTCAAAAATAAAAAAATCAAAACACAGAAGTGTCAGCTATGTTATTTTGCATCAGTTTTTAGAAAGTCCTCTAGAGCAAAGTTCAATTACAGAACGCTAATTTGTTCATCTTTCAGAAAAAATCCCCAATTATTCAACTGCAGAAGCTAAAATCTTGTCTATCATCATATAAGGCTCCTTCTTCAGAAATCTTATAAAGAAGGAATGCTAATTCCTCCTGAAACTTCTCATGTGCACTAATACAGCTAATATATAATGCTAATTTTTTTATTCATCCAAAGTATTTCAGTTTTATAATAGATTTTTCTTCCACCATCATGATAAACATAACATAAAGAATATCTAAAGAGAAGCACTTGTCCTCTTTACTTCACTCCAGAGCCAATGAACAAAGCAGTGAAGCAGAAAGAAGGTACATAATGGATTTAAAGTAAATGGCCCATTCTTTATGAGGCAGTCTCTCATTTTTACTCATTCTAGCTTAATTGTCATTATAATGTCTGGAAACTTCAAACGAACAATTATCTTTATGCCACCTGTCACACTGGTTCCTTAAAGCTAGATTTTTTTTTTAATAAAAAAATAAAGCAGTCAATGTTAATGAAAATAATCTTTTGTAGAAATACTGTAAAAGACTTTAAACTTATTTCAAGCAGTTAGTATCCAATTCAGTCCATTCCATAAGTTAAAACAGACAGAATATTTATATTCACAATTGCACTTTGAAACATACTTTTCTGAGACATAATGCTTCCTGCTGACTGGAAGCTTGACCATCAATATATGAAACACACTGAAATTTACATACATGCCTAAGAATTTAAAAATAAAAGAATTGGCTAATTTTTGCACCTACCTGGATAAAAATCTTTGGATTTAGACAGCTTGATGGTGGCCCCAGTCTCTTTCTGCAACTGAACAATTGTCTGTCCTCCCTTCCCAATTATAGATCCAGCAGCATAACTAGGTATGAGGACCTTTAGAAAATACTGGCCATCCTCTGAAAAATTGAGATATGCATGGTTAATATGGCTTATAAGTTGTCATTGTTCCTCCCCAGACCCACAAATAAACAAAAGGTTACATCTTTAAACTCCTCGACTAATTCATGCATTTATATCTAACCAGTTGCGTCATTATACAAGGCATGTTTAGCCTATGCCTTTGACAGTTTAAAATATCTACTTTTATTCTAAGCAAAGAACCCACAGAGGTTCCTAATTCAGGTAAACAAGAATATTGCAATTAAATTTCAAAGGTAGATTTTTTTTTTTTTGCAACGATAACCACAGCATGCAAAAATTATCAGACCCCTTTAAAAAAACTAAAGCCCTGCTTGAAAACGTGGTTAGTGACAACTACAACCTTGCTTGGAAATACTGCAAAAGAAATGACAAAACCAGGAGAGAACGAATTGTAAATTCTAATGGGCTATTTGTTTGTCATTAGCAAACACATGAGAACAGCAATTAGCTATTGCTTGCATTCTTCTTAAGTGAGCAAAACGACTACTCTGCTACCAAATAACCCACCCAAAATGTGGGGTTTTATTCCAAGCATTTCAGCCACTGCCAAGAAAACAACTCAACATAGTGAGGATGGAATCACTTGACTAAGTAATCCTCATGTATTCCTTTAGCACTTCTTAAGCGACAATGATCTCTTTTAAGCTCATTAATTAAAGGACACTAAGAAGAATTTTTCCCAATTGATCAAAAGCCTAAGTCACTTATTTTAAATACACTTAAAAGGTGACGAGATAGACAATGCCAGTCCTCTACCCACCACTAGCAATAAAGCATACCATCAAAACAGGAAAAAAATATATAGAATGAATGGAGGAGAGAAAGAAAAAAGGATCCCGGTCTGATTTGGAAACTGCAAAATTTTCAGTACCCTCATGCCACTGCTAAATCCAGCTACACTCAAGTCTGAGGACCTTTCCATAACTGTCTCTGAAGAAGTGCAAGGCAACAGGGATACGCTGGTTCCCCAGACTTGTGTTCTCCCCAGCAATTATGGCAATGTCCCATTGGCACGGATATCAAAATATCATGAAACCTGTTTCATAAAGTTGATTCTTTTTTTTTTTGTTTTTTTTTTTACCCCTAAGCAGAAGAAATTATCAGAGTTCACAATACTTCCCTTCTCTGAGACTATAAAGCGTCTCAGTTAGTGCCTGTGTTTGACAGTGGTGCCCACCCGTATTACCATAGCTGGGGAACCATGCACTATGTATAGCCAGACCACTGCTCTCAACATTGGGCAAATAAATTCACCTCTGCCTCGGTGCATTGTTATGACGACTCCAGCGCAAACGGATAAAGGAGATGCTGGTCCCGTTATAACTCATCTCCTCCAGGAACAGCAGGATGTTAACTAGCGAGTCCCCGTAGCCGAGGGGCGACTCCCCCCGCCACCAGCCAGCCCTCGCCCCCGGCTCGGCACGGCAAACACACGCCGTGTACGCGCTGACAATGGAAGTGAGGCCAAGGAGGAGGAAAACGCACGGCAAGGCTGAAATTCAACTTGCGACCCCGAGGATGTGGAAGGAGGGAAGAGCGTTTGCCGTCTCTTTCCTGCTGCCGTTTATTGTCGCCCATCCTTAAACGGGCGAGGGAGATAGCTGGGCTGCGGGAGCCCCTTGTGCTCCCTCCTCGCCTCCGTAGGGTCACGGCTGTGCAGCCCCAGCGTGGATATTAAATAAAAAAGACTGGTAGATGCTGAAAACCGACGCCATTTTGATGAATGATAACATTAGAGAAATGGGAATCTTTGGGCGGGGGGGTGGGGGGTTGGAAGAGGCAGGCAGGCAGGTAGGGAAGCGGAGAGGTAGGTGGGTGGGTAGGGCGGGGGGGTGGGGGTGGGAGGGAGGTGACAGAGGATATACCCACCGCCCGTGTTGGTCCTCTTGGTGCTGCCGGCTTCAGGGGGGGCTTCAAGCGGTCTTTTCCGGGAGTCCGGCGGGTCCAGGTCTATGGGAACCCCGGTGTGGGTCCCGTTCTGCTGGATGGGAGCTGCCGCCATCATGTTTGCTGCTGCTCGGAGGAGAATTGTCTCTTCCCTTCTCTGGTGGGGGGGCAGGGAGGGAAGGGGGGAGGAGGAGGAGGAGGAGAAGGAAAGGGGTGGAGGAGGAGGAGGGGAGGGGGCTTGTCCCGTTCTCTTGTCCTTTTCGAAAATGTAGAGCTAAGATCGGGATTGTCGAGGATGCTGCGCGCCTTGTTTATCTGGCACCCGGGGGGAGGGAAGGGAAAGGAGGGAGGGAAGCGGGCAGGACTGGACTGGAGGAGCAGCTGCAGTGCAGTGTCAGGAGATGAGGAGAAGGGAGACAGGGGAACGAGGGGGGCGAGAGAGGGAAAAGAAAGGGGGAGAGGAGAGGAGGGGAAAGAAGGAAAAGAGTGAGACAGGAGGAGGAGAGGACAGAGTGAGTGGGAGAGGAGAGGAGGGGAGAGAGTGAGTGGGAGAGGAGGGGAGAGAGAACGAGTGAGACAGAATCGGTGGGAAGGGAGGGAGGGAAGAAGGGAGGGGGAGAAGGAGGGAGCGAGCGGTGTAAATGGTGGGCGAGGGAGAGAGTGGGAGATGATTCACGCTGTTTCTGAGCCCCCTTCCGCCCCTGCCCGCCCTAGTGCCGCGCCTGACGCTGCGGCTCAGCTGCCCGCCGCTCCCGGGCTCCCGTGCCCTCCCTCGCTGTCGGGCTCGTGTGCACGGGGGTGGAGAGGGGGATCGCTGCCGGGGTGGCGCGGCGCTAGTCGGCTCTAGCCCTGGCACCGCGGGTGCCTGGCTGGGGGCTGGGGCCGCCACCTTCAGCTGCACCGCAAAAACCCTAAAGGCAGGATAGGTTAGAACCATGGGAGGGGGCACAAGGACGGAGGTGTACGAGGGCAGGCGGGGGGTGGGGAGGGGGTTGGGGATGATGGGGGGGGGGCTGATAAAACAGAAGGGCGGGGTTTCCATCGGAGACAAGCGGGAGATGAGGCCAATCGGAACAAAAGAGAGAGAGGCTGGGATTGAAGCGTCTCGCCAATGCCGGGCCGCCGCTGGCAGAGCCGTTGCGGGGAGGCGGGGGCGGTTTAACCTCTGCGGCGGGGGCGGCGGCGGGGTGGGTGTGCGCGGGGGCCGGCTGCCGCCTCGGGAGGGTCCCCGCCGTGATGCGGCGTCACCTGGGTTACGCGCTGCGCCTCACAGGCCCGCAGCTGCGTGGGAGGACGGCTGAGATCGCCCGGGGAGGCGGTGGGATAGTGAGGACATGTCCTCGCCGAGGCTGGCTGCACCACTCACGCGGCGCGGCGCGACACAGGCGGTGCGGCCGCGGCCCTTCCTTCCTCCGTCCCCGCTCGGCCACCGCGGGCGAGGGGCAGCGCTGCCGCTCCGCGCTGGAGCCGTGGACGCGCCGTGCTGCATCGCGCAGGCTTGTAAAGAAATTAATAAAGATATTGTTACGCTGTGACAGCCGGTCTAACCGGAGCTGTGCGACACAAAGCCGCGTTGCTTACCTAAATATTTCATAGACAATTTAAAGATATTTCACTGCGGCGAAGGTTATTTCTGCTTACAAATATCAAATTATTCAGGTGGAATACTAAAACGTTGTAAGATTCGGGGGGATGGGGAGGCATGGCTCGGGTAATTGTCTGTGCACCAGGAAAGCATTTTTACTATTTGACTCTGCTGTTTATCGACTCTTTTCCTTTGAAAAAAGTCTCAAAGTGCTGTAACTGTGACGGTAGTGGTCAGTACTGGAGCATCAATTCCGTACAAAATTTAGGGACGTGTGTTTATTGCGTTACACCACGCTCTGTGCTAAATTCGTATTGATGTGTGTGTATGCGCGGTATGGCTGCTGACTCGATTCCTCCTAATACACGAGCTTAAAACCTGGCTGTTAGTGGATGAAATCCAATTTCCATTCTAAGCTTCCTGGGAGACAGCTTTAGTTTTAGTAATCACTTACCATTAATACCGCCCCAAACAATTTTTAATACTTAAAATACACACATCATATATAATATATAGCACATCACCTCTGCTTATAAATTACAAGTCAGATAGGTAATGCATTATAGGATATTAAACCGTGCACATACTAACATCTAAACAGGCTTCTGCCCAAATGCATTCACAAATTAAGAACTCAATCCAGTACTGTACATAGGAAACTTCCAATGACTTCTTTGGGAATTGTGTCCCAGGAATGTGATATGTATCCTTCTTGCCAGCAGATGAAATAGATGCAGCAGATTCAGTAAAAATTTGATAGCATATATGGTCAGAAAAATGATTGTATAAAAATGGAACTTTCTTACTCATCATATACCCCTTGTATCTAAGATACTCTGACTCATAATTGCTTAGTTTACTGACTGAAATAAAATTCTAAGCTTCTGTTACCTTGGCAGTTGCTGACACAATTATGGTACAGCAAACTGGGGACTGGTTCTAGCTCTTCCATTTTCTTTACTAAGTTACAGCCAAAGAAATTTATTAGTATTTGAGCCAGAAAAACCACAGCCCGACTTGTAAATCTCAGGTCCAGTTTGTAGGCTCATCAGTCCTAAGAGGCCTCTCTTTATTTGTAAACCAAGCAAATGTCTTGCAGAAACTTTTGAAGACAAAAATAAAAACCACGATGTTTGAATTAAGCCATCTTGAGTCAATTTCCGCAGTGGAACTGGATAAATTATAACACTGCTCTCTTTATCTCACTGACTATGTCCCATTCATCTATAGCAACACTGAAACAAACAATTCTCTGGTTTTTAGACCACATCTGTTTTACTGTGCCCCCTGCACCAATTTTAATTATGTGACAGATCTGATTGGATTCAGCACCTGCAAGTCCTCCCTTTGGGATCTCCAATTAGTTTATAAAGCATTTACTTGATCACATTCTTGAAAAAAAAGTATTGTTTCATCATAACAGAAATATTAAAGTGTAGCATAAAAAAAGGTTTTAACGTGATGAGCGTCTATGTTGTTTGTGTATCTAGCTTCCATAAGCTTAGGGGAAAAAGTGGTAATCCTGAAACCTAATTTCCTCAGACTCAGCAGATGTCTGTCCTGTGTTAGCCTGTTTCTTTACTGACAGCTGTTTCACAAGTGCCTCCCCTCGTCTCTACAGAATGCCTTTTGTTTAATGATTTCCCTCTACATAATCTCCCATCCCACTTAGACAGGCTTTTTCAACTTTTCTAGTAGTTTTAGAAGGTTTTTTTATAGTTTCAAGAAAGGCTTATTTTTGAAGAAGTTAGGTTTAGCTAAGTAACTAGCCTCTCAGCTAGTTTCTTAGTAACAGTTCTACTTAACTAAGCCGATAGCTGCACGTAATCAACATTTCAACAAATACCGATTTAGTATTAAGGAAAATTTCAATTATTAAGCTATACTTGAGAATATGCACTTTTTTTTTCTCCTTATTTAATTGCTTGGAACAGTGATAATGAAGGTCTAAGGGGGAATATCACATTAAGTGCAGCCCTCTAGTGGCAGAGGTCACTTGGAGTTTAAAGCAAGCTGGGTCTTTGTCATGGGTTGGGACAGCGAAAGGAACAGCTTTTAGCAAAATGCAGGCAACTGCCCTGCATTGTTCATGGTCTGAAGCATGAGTGAAAATAGTTGTAATCGCCTGTGTTAATATCACCGTGCCTCCTCTCTATTGTAATATCTGTGCAGAAAGTACTGATGGAAAGTACGAAAAAGTGTATATCAGTAGTGTTTTCCTCTTTTTCCAAGTCTGTAATCTGTTCATCTTTTATGTTTTCAGCCAGCTCCAGACTGGCATACCTGACCAGAAGTTTTTCAAACAGCTTTGGGATCTTGTTTTCTTTCCTGTCTGTATCAGTCCTATCCTTCCATATAATGTATTCTGTAACTTCAGTAAGAGATTGTTCAGAGATGATATGGTATACAAATTCAATTTGCCAGCTTTCTTTTTAAGATCATTCTCAGCTGGTGGATGGTAGCATTCAAATTAATCTCTCCCACCGACATGGAACCTATGCTTACAATTGAAAGGGATTAGGAATTGGGAGAAATTAAGCATATATATTAACAAATAGAAATCTGCATAATAATTCAGGTGAAGTTTTAGTAAACATCATTTAATCTGATAAAGTCTACTTTGTGGAACAAGACTCAATCTCCATTTTCTTTTAGAGGTGATGGATAGTTCTCATCTGACTAACAGAATGAGGAGTTCATTTTTCCCCTTATGGGAAATATGACAGAGTCTAATAATCATTAGATGAAAAACGATACCTCTTAAACATACTGGCTAGGTAAAAGAAAACAGATTCTATCTTTGTCCTAAAGGACTGGCAGCTTTTTATTACTGGATGGTTGCTGTGACTCCTGTAAACTTTGGCTTCACTAAAATTACAGTTAGTGATGAACTCAGAAGATTCTTTAGCATCCATCTTCTGTTTATGAAACTATGACACTTTTTTTCTCCAATAACCTACCAGTTAAGCTATTATTATTGTTGATTAGGTTATCCAATTGTTGCTTGTTTAAATACTGCAGAATTTGCTCATCAGTAAATATTTTTTTAATTTCAGTGGAACTTCTCCGAGATTCCAACAATATTAACCAGAAAAAAATCAAACCCAGCATTTGGGAAAAATGTTGAATGTGTATTAGACAGAAAATGACCCTTATATCTGGTTTTCCACATTTACATTGCTTTTATTATCTGCATTATGTTATATAGATTGCTGAACTAAAAGCCAAGTGTCATACTCTTCACTGAAAACAGTATGGACAACTGCTAAACCTTTTCATATTGTAGATCATTGATGTGTAGCAGCTTTCTTTTTCTGGGAAACTGAGGATGATAACTTAAAATCAGTAAATAATGTGACCATATTATTTGTCAGAACATGAATATATTGGCTAAAATTCTTTTTCTGGTGGTGGAAGAAGGAATTGTTTGTAGGAAATCAATGTCCATTTCTTCTCTCTCAGCAGAGAGGTCACCTGTCTCCTATTCTGACAAAGTTCATCAAAATTCACAGATTTTTTTTTTTTTTTTTTTTTTTACTTTTCTTCAGGAATAAGGAATTTAATTGATCTGAGTCCTTCATTGCTGAATCTGTAGATCAAATTTATAAGGGTTTACCTGGGGATTTACCCAGATCTCAGTGTAGAAAACAAGATAGCCTCAGGACAAGGTAATTTTCATCTCTCCCAAGGAATTGACATTGTGGATCCAGATATCTGAAATTCCAGTGGCTCAACACTTACTGAAAAAAGTCATCCCCCTGTTGATCTTTATGTACAGTAATTTAAAGACCTTTCATTTCTCAGAATGAAAAAAAAATAAAGACTAGATTTCAATTGCCTTCCAAAAATAGTAGTGTCTTCTGTTTTCTTTAGGTTGTGTTTTGGGGTTTTGTGTTTTTTTTGTTTTGTTTTGGTTTGTTTTTTTTTTTTTTATTTTGGTTTGGTTTGTTTTTGGTTTTGTGGTTTTTTTTTTTTAGTGTGTTATTTTGGTTTTAATAGAAAAATTGATATTCAGGGATTAAAACTGCTATAAATTATGAGTAATTCCACTGTAATGAAACAATGTAATATCATGTGTGAGAGGTAGCAGGATCTCCTTGTGTAGCTTCATCAGTTTACAGTGTTACTGATTGTGTACTTTTTGTTACTATCTTACAAAAAGACACTGGCAAAGCATCTCGTCTACACACTGAATTCAGCCAGCCATCACTCCAGAGGCTTCAACAGCATTTCTTCAACTGTATGGTGAATAGTGTATTTTTCACGGAGTCAGCATACCTATTTCCAATCTGTCATAATTGCTCTAACAGTATTACTATTTTATGTGTCATTTTGGCCACCCACCACCAACTGTCTTATTTGTTTGAAATTTTGGCACTTTACAAGAAATAAAGTAAGGAAAAAGATACATTAACAGCAAAACTAGTTTCTTTTTTTCTGTTGTCAAACTTGATCCCCTTTCTAGAATAATGTAGTCTTACAATATAGGCTCTTAATCAGGATTGGTTTAGAATTTTGCTATAGTTCAACTCATGTACAAAAGTTATATTCGTAGAGAAGGTCAGAAATCTTCCTGGAAAAGGAGTGGAAAGGGGAAAAGTAAACATGTTGCACAGTAGACAAAGAAAAAAAATAAGAAGACAATAATGACAAAGGCACTGATTTTTTTTCTTTTGTAAGCAAAATTTATATTAAATTATGTAGCAAAATTTGAGTTGCTCGATCAATTTGCTCACTAATAAAATGTATACTATTTGAGATTATTAAAGACAACTATATCCTAGTAAAATGGTATTAATAAACTCTCCTACTGTTAACCATCAAGAAGCTCCACTTTGTCCTGTATAATTTATTATCAATTTTCCAAATAACAGGCTATTCCAGCAGAAGCATGTTTTACAAGTGTAATACTATTATAATGGTAGAAATTTTGCCAATGGAAAGGCAAGAAAAGTAGTGTCCCTAATATTATTGAAATGGAGACCTAGATGTTTTTAAAAACACTTTTAAAATGCTTACTATTAAAAAATGTATATGCCAGTATATTACAAATTAAATCTTCAGCACAGCAAGATTTTACGAAACAGTTATTACCTTTAAGAATACACCAGGCACTTTAAGAGTTTTCTTCCTGAAAATCAGCAAATACCTTAGAATTTCTTCTTCAAGAAATTATTTCACTTCATCAACAATGTTTAATGATTTCATTTTATTTCTACCCACTTGAAATTGATTACTACAAAATATCCCTTCTGGTGGGGGAGGGTAAGCAGCTAAAACTAACTGCCAGGATAAATTGGCCAGAATGATTTGGCACATATCCTGAATTTGCCATGAAAACATGTATCTGTGTGTCAGCTGCACACAAAGGCTATCTGGCCCCAGAAAAAGCACAGGGATTAGGCATAATGCTGCCTATTTGAGACAAAGGGTGTTCCTTAGTGCAGTGAGGTTAAAACAGACAGCTCATCAGTAGTACAAGTCTATCTGAATTATTTAGTTACCATTTTGAGCCAGAAGGAAATGGTGGCAGAGTATTAATGACTTTTGGGGTCCATTCATCTTTTTACTTTGTTTCAGTGAAAGCAGTACTGGAAACATGAAAAGGTGCCAAAATTTAAGACCAGTTTTACTTTAATCACTTACAAGATATAGAATCACTTTCTTATTTCAATGCTAGTTGAAAAATAGAACAGATTTTGATTTATATTTCACTTAGACTTATGAGATGGCTATTTATGTTTGTAAGTGGGTGCATGACCAAAGTGAATTGAACAACTCATATGCTCTAGAAAATAGAAGTCCATGGATCTACTGGATGAAAACTGTTTTATTGATTTCAAGGGGGTTTAATTCAATACAAAATACTTCAGGGAAAAAAAGTGAAGAGAGTAAAGAAACTATATAAAAGATATTAACATAGACTCCAATGCATCCTTGCAATAAGAGAGATTCTTGTCATATTCCAGTAATGGGAAATTTGAATTAATTTTGCATAGAAATATTTATGGATATGTAATAAGAATGTATAAAAAGAGTATTTAGGAACATATACTTTTTCATTTCTAATTAACTATATATGAACAAAATAACAGCTTGTATAATATTGAAAATATGGCAGTTGCAAAAATGAAGACTAAGGATACAGTTTCCAATACTTTAAAATCACAAGTTAAGGTGAAAATCTTCACATAGCCATGTGTTATGTTGGTAATAAACAGATCCAAATAAGGTATTATAGAAATTCTACATTATATTTATAAAAAAGCCTGATTATTTTTCCTGTGCAAATTTTTCAGAATATTTTTTATTTCAATATTTAAGCCAAGTAGGAGGACTCCTGTTTCAAAATTTCTAAATATTTATATTTTAACTTTTATTCTTACTTTTATTTAAAGTTTCAGGTTGTTTCCTCTGGGACAGAAAAAAAACATATGTTAAAACAGTAAAAATAAAATTGCTGCAGAACTGAGTCATTGCAAGTGAGATGAAAAATAAAAAAAAATACAAATTACAAAAAAACCCCAGAAACAGGATCATAGTGCATTTAGCAACAATGCTTGCAGATTCATCATGGCTCACAACAAAGGTATTTATAAGTGGACCTCCTGCCTCTGTCGCATGCTGTCATTGCTTTGGATTGACTGCTGTTAGATCCCTGTAATCCTGAGCCTCAGCATCTTGTCCTACATGTTTACCCGACTTGGTATGCATGTCAGTACGTATTTAAAATGGAAATGAACTCTAATCTTTGTACGTTTTAATAGAAAAGGGTTTTAATCTCCTAAACCCCATATTTACAGTGGTTTTGTTTTTTGTTTGGAGTTTTTAAAATAAAGTTTATAAAAAGCTGTGTTCAGAATTTCTGCTTCTATTTGTTAGTTTGGTTAATATTTGGCATTTCTTAACTCAATAATGTGTCATGGCAATAATATTATGGAATATATTCAAAGATGAGGAAAAGAATAGATTAACAACAACTACTGGTCTAAAAATCACATTTTAATAAAGGAAAGTCTTGTCAACTTTCTTATCTGTAATGCACTTGTAAGAATAAAATTTCATATTTTAGAAGACTCATACTACAGATATAGAAATAATATATGATTGTCATTTACTTGTGAGATTTTGTTGTCATGTAGATGTTACATGGAGATTAAAACCTAAATATTATCTATTTTAGAAAAGATTCATTAAAACTGTCATATCCCATTCCACTTGAAAATGTGTTGTTGACAACAGATGAAAAATAATGCACTTCCTCTGAAAGTAGTAAAAAAATTCATCAATATAGTTGATTTCCAGTCCTTGCTCCTGTAAGAAAATTCATGTTTGCAGTTCCTTGTACCCCATGTACATATAGGATCTTTGTGAAAATTACTGCTATTTCCATATTATGATTGTTATTAATAAATATTTGCATCATCCAGCTGCTCCTCCAAACTTGGTTTCATAACTATTTCTCTGTGAACCCTTTTCCAGTGACTGACCAACCTCTCAGTGAAGCACCTTTTCCTGATCTGGCTCTGGTCAGAACTTCCCCTGATGGAGCTTCATTCCATTTCCTCATGTCCTATCATCAATCACCGGAGAGAAGAGATCAGCACTTTCCCCTCTATTGCTCTTCTTGAGGAAGTTGAAGACTGAGATGAGGTCTTCCCTCAGCCTTTTCTTCTCCAAGCTCCAACAAACCAAGTGACCCTGGCTGCTTCCTTCTGCCTTTCACCATCTTGGTCAACCTTTTCTGAATGCTCTCTAACAGTTTCATGGTCTTCTTATGTCGAGGACAATAATATAAATGTGAAATCACCAGAGAAATTTGTACAGTGGTGTGATATGATAAGGATGCTTTTTCTTAAGAACCTAATGAAATACGTAACTCCACCTAGATACAACCTTATTCCTGGCATAAATTTATTGACATATGTAGGCTGCCATAAGGGAAATGGATCTTCCACTTAAGAAAATGTTGTTTAAATTTATAAAACTTTTAATTTTTGTCTAGTAAAAGTAGTTTCAGCATATTCCAGTCTGCTTTATTGATTTTGAGATTACTTTTGGAACTAAAGGTGATGTAATGAATATGTCAGGCAACTCAGTCAAGACCCCCACTTTTAATATCTGTCATCTAGTGTGTCAGGTTATTTCCCAAGTTAAAGTAGCAAACTGATAAACTAAGAATGCATTAGACACAGAAAGAGTGCACAAAAGATTATATTGATTTCATTAAAACATTATGATTCTAATCTAACATCATACACAATCGGTAAAGTTATTTTTTTAAGCAAAACATGCAAGCATTAAAATTCTTAGAGCAAAAATATCTTTGCTTAGTTCCACATATTCTTCATTTTAAAGTAAATGTGTTAATAGAAATGGGACTGTAATTTAAAAGTTTAGCTAAGTTTAAATAGCAATAGAATAGTCATTCCTGTATGCTGTACTATTTAATGTAAATCCCTCCTGCCTGTCCCTCAAGTTAACATACTGTGCTCCTTTAAGAATTTAACATATTATAAGGATGAAATATTTGGTACAACTTTTAACAATTTAAGAAAACAATAGAAGATGATGATTCTAGGAAATTAATATGTTAAGGATTTTTTTTCAGTTGTTAGTATCTAACTGTAGTAGTCACAATTTAGGCAGTAGCCACATGTGGTTCAGCCAAATTCAAAGATATTATTCTGTATCAAACCCTGAAAGATTTTGTTCAGTTATGCAAATACTCATTCACTTGAGTAGTCTTTATTAATATATGTGATCATATTCAACACATTTTTTTACAATTAATCAAAACACTGAAGTGTTGCAAAAAGAGTACTTTCTCTTTTCTTGTGTTTTTGCACAATTTTCTATACATGCAAATATCCTGAATAAGGTATTTAAACTGTTTATTATGTGATACATGCCTGTAAAACATTTTGTGTTTCTATTTCTACAACAATATACATTATTTTTAATCATTATAATATGAAGCTTCATTGTTCTTGAAATACTGCTTTTTTAATCAGATTTCTTATACTTAGATAAATATTACTTTGCAAATGTATAGAAAATATCAATACTTCAAACTTCTGTATTTTTCAAGTCTGACTTTTGTTAATTATCTTTTGGACTTTGTGGGTAAATTATTCATTATTACATTGTCATAATGTGGGGGAACTGGATTGCACTATCTCCTATGAATTACCTAAAACTGATTGAAAGCCATTTCTCTCATTGTTGCAGTTGTCACATTAGCGAAAGAAAACAGTCAGCATTCCTTGAACATTTTATTTCTTTAGAATCTCTAAGATTTCCCAGGAGAATAAATCATATAATCAAGTAAAAGTGCTTGCTGTGATCAATTCTGCAACACTGCATTACTTTTTCTGGAAAGTCATTTATGAAAGAATTAACTGTGTCCATGTTATTAATATCTTAATAAAACATATGATGACAGCAGGCATTGGTCATGGAAGTTTGAACAATATTTTATTGTGATTGTTTTCAACATCCAGTTTGATGAAATGAACATTCTGGGTAAATCCAGCCACCTGAGAATGAAGTTAAAAATTGTAATTACTTTATGGAAATAAAGAAGCATATCACTTGTATTTGGTGAATTTCAGTTTTATTAAAAATTTCTAAGATCTGAACTACATTTTAATGACCAAATTCTTTAAAATAAAAGAAAAATAGATCATCTATTAAAATGCAAGTATGTGCATCTATGTGTTCTTATACCTATGTACACACAAATAAAACACACGCATATGAATGATGTACATACCTTGTGTATGTAAGTATATATATGTTTATGTTGTATTCATACATAGAATCACACAGCAATTTTGAGCCCTCTAGTGGTAAGAAACCTCTCTGCTTAGAAACCATTAATCTCAGCCTAAGTATATCCACTCTAAGAGGCAAGTGTCTAAATGTCTACAATATGATCATGTCTTCATGCAAGTTCAGGATAGCTCCCTCCAGTTGGCATGGATGTGTACATAAAAATGTACATAACAATATAGATCTGCAATTCATGTTATTGTTTCCAGCATGGTAACTTTTCTGCCTTTTCTCTGTTAAAAAATAAAGAAGATCTAATCTGTATTTTTTGACTCATTATTGATAATTTGTGATACTTGTGAAAAATAAACAAACAAACAAACAAAAACCCAGAAAACAAAACAGACAAAAAACCCACTCAATCTCCTGATGCAAACACTGTCTAATAAAAGGGAAATGTTTTCAAACACAGCATCCTCATTGTCAGCCTTGCATTATATAGTTACACATGTAGCTACTACAGGGAAAGGAGAAAAAAAATCTTCATTTCGGATTGGGGAGGTTTTCACAATATCTAACTTCAGCCATCTAAAAGCTAGGTTTCTAGGCTAAGCTGGCTGTTTGTACTCACCTTGCTGTCACTGGAGACAAATAGGTTGTTTGAGAATGAGCTGTCTTGTAAAGGTGCCTGGGAGAGAGCTGGAAGATAGGTGAAATATTTATGGATGCAAGGGTCTCTCCATTCTTCAAGGAGACCTAGATAGCAAACTTGGAATCAATGTTTTCTTTTTTATAAGGCTGAAAAAGAAATTATATAAAAAGTCTAGATTTGAACAACATTAAATAACACAAAAATAAATACTATTGTTTATAGCAATACTTATAATATGAACTATCATACTATATTAATAACATATATATAACATATATATTACATGCAGTATCATACTATAAGATGTAATAAAATATTAATTAATATGTATGTTATTATAATATCTTAATAAATAAGTCTCAGACAGGTTAATCTACTACATGGCAAAATCATTCTATAAGATTACTACTACTTTGAGGAAACTCTAGAATAACATTCAGAAGTGCTTTTTTTCTGGTGCAGGATAGATTTGATGGGCTCCAGAGATAAAATTTGCTTTAATTTTCCTCTTGGACTCAGTTTAAATATTTGTTCTGGATGACCATCCATACATGAGACTTTATGAATTCTGCAGCTGACCTTCAGGAAATTTCTGCAAGAACAAAGGAGCACAGCTATTCAGAGTAAGATTTGTAAGCTCCTTTTTCAGGGAAATCTTACCAGGAGGATCATAACTATAGTATTTATTCCCTCTCTCCAGAGTCCCATAGTCACAAAACTTGTTGACTCTCAAGAATATTGAAAGTGTAATTGACATGGGCTTTTATTCATATATGTGATTGTATTCAGCACAATTCAGAGATGAATATCTGTGTTTCTGGAATTATTTAATTAAAAAACTAGTTCATCATTTTATGATTGTAATTTGTTATGTGACAAGAGCTTAGAACAGGAAAATTACATAAGTTGTAAGCAATTAATTATCATTTTAAAAAACACAATAACAATTTTGTTTTTGGTGTATTAAAGCAATTCAAATATATTATTTTTCAATTGCTTGTTTGTTTATTTTTGACATCTATCAAAATTCTATAATTTATGATACAGAAATGAAATCCTAAAAGGGAATATTTTCATTAGATGCACGCAAAATTTGTACAAGTTGATTTCTTTGTTACAAGATTATCTAGACAAAACGTACAAGAGAGAACATAATTTTTGTGAGTGATAACAGTCCTCTTCAGGCAGGTACTATGGAATGAGGTTGGGATATAGTTCCAGCATGCAAGGTTATGATTATCACAAATACTGGACTAGGGTTATGCCTCACAGAATAAAACACTGGTGACTTCAAAAGGTGAAAAATTTACAGAACTGCAGAATGGGTCAGGTTGGAAGAAACCACAGTGGTCATCTTGTCCAACCTCCTTGTTCAAGCAGGATCATCCTAGAGTACATGGCACAGGATTGCGTCCAGAGTGTTCTTGAATATCTCCAGTGTGGGAGACTCCATAACCTCCCTGGACAATCTCTTCCAGTGTGCAGTCACCCTCACAGTAAAGAAGTTCTTCCTTATATCCTGTTGGAATTTCCTGTGCATCAGTTTCTGCCCCTTGCTTCCTGTCCAATTGTTTGGCAACACCAAGAAGAGCCTTTAGATAAGAATACTAAACATTATTATGTGACTTAAAATGCTAGGGGAAAAATAAATTGTAAGTTAAATCATTGCACTTTTCTTGTTTAAAAATCCATTTTCTAGTAGAAATTAAAGAGTCAGGAAAGTAATACAATTTATCAGTGCTAGGCTTGGGATAAACAATCCTAAATTCATACTTCACAAAATCAGATGTTATCGCTCAGTTATGAAATCTTTGTAACAGTAGTATATGATGTTGGAAAAAAGTGTTAGTAGGTGTGGCAATTGCTTTGGCATGAGAAAAATATAATGATAAAGAGGTTTTAATGGGTGCTTAAGCAATCAGGAATTCTTGATGGCAGACCGATGAAAGAGGAAATTAAATTTAAAGATTGCTGGTGCAAAGTCATCAAACTAAGTTGTACTTCCTGATCTTTTGCAGCTGACATCACTATTATCCTTCCTGCATCTTACAGGAATTATTTCATCAGGTCTACAGTAGACTAAGATACTATTCATTGATGTGTTACAGGGAACAACAATCTCCCTATGTGGAAAACCACACTTCATGTGCCACACAAAGACAAAATAATTTTAACACCTTAAAAAAACAACTGCTTAAAAAACTGCCACCAAATGAGCATAGTTGAGAATTTAAACTGCACACCAGAGAAAAAAAGACAAAGACAACACAAATTGAGTTTCCATCTTCTAATATGTACTACATCCTAATGCTTCAATCATGTGTTTAAAAGACCTATTCATGGCAACAGCTAAACAAAGTGTGGGTTCAACTGCTGTATGGGCCATTTACTTAGAATTTGAACTTGGTGATCCTTGCAGGTCCCTTCCAGTTCTGTGATTCTATGATTCTATAATCACAAGGTTGATTAATAAGGGTGGGAAAGGGCAGTCTGTTGGACTTCCTGTGACTTCATAACTTAGGTAACAGGTGCTAGAGTAGATCTTGAAAAGTATCCCTCTTGTTCTCCCATTGTTTGGAAACAAATACAGAGGCCAGAATACGCAACTGAGTAATAGATTGCCTCTGCTGTTCAATGTCATCTCTATTGTCCAGTAATCATAGCAAGGAAACAGCAGGATTTTATAATGTAAGGCACAAGTCTCATAGAGTCTTTACAGCCTCTAATATTAAATGGGGTCAAGACTTCATCTGAAGAACTTGAACTGAATGTCTTTCAAAGAGATTACTGATATGCTTTTCTATTATAAGAATTTATATGGTAGTGTGCAGAATCATAAATAATATGAAACGTCCCGCTTCATGCTCCAAAACAATTGCTGTCTAAGATTATGAGAGGATCCCTCTGTGGATATCATCATATGGTACACGAGCTGTACCTTCCTGAAAGAGCTAGTTCTTCACTATTAGTAGCTGAATAACAGTTTTTGTGGACTGCTATTGTCTTCTACTCTTTCAATTTCTACATGTCATTAAGGCTAGGAGAGATCATCTACGTTTCAGAAATAAAAAAAGAGGAAGACGTTCCCAAACAAAAAGTTGTTTCTGAATTGGGATTGAATTCCTCTGTTGCATCTATTGGTCTCTTTGTTTGATATTTGAGAACTGAGTTGTCAAACATTTTTGTAGTTGTCGTGATTTGACACAGAAGTAAATTTTCTCAGGAAGTTGGTAGTCAAACCAATCAGTGGTCAGGTTTGGATATTGGCACCTGGAGTGACCACTGAAGGCATGGACACGCCTCTGGGAACACAGGGGGTTAAAAGCAAGAACTCCCAGGGGAGCTTTCTCTTTGGTTCTGGTCGTTGGATGAGTGCAGACCTCCCCTGCCCAGCCATGGAAGCCATATGGCCTGGTCAAGGTGAGCCAAGGGGGCCAAAAGACTGGAACTGAGCCAGCTCCTATGGACGGAAGGGTGGAGAGAAGCGGAGATGCCTTTGTTCTCCCCCCCACCCCCACCCAGCAGGAAAGAGACAGAGTCTGACGGCACCTGTAAATTTGCCGGCAGAGGAGAAGGGGGGGGAAGATGCCCAGTGGGGGAGTTGGAGTTCTAGGCAGAGATTTCAGCTGTCCGGGGAGTCTGAACTTTTAACCCTATCCTGGAAAATGAAGGCTTTGTAAAATATTACTCCTCCTTGATTTATAGAAGAAGAGAGACAGTCTGGGACCTGAGATAATAGAAGAAGAATTTCTTAGGTCGGAGGAGATGATGGAGTAGCTTTTGGCTGGACTTTTCTTGTTAGCCATAGACTGAACCAAATTCTCCTGCAACAGAGACTACATTTTAGGGGGATGCAGTGGTGAACCAAAGAGACTTGCTTCAGGAACCACCAGCAGAGGAATGGCAAGAACAGAGAAAAGCTGAGGAGGGAATGGTGATGCCCTCTGTCTTCAGGAAGAAGATGATCTCTGTTCTTGGACCCTCGGCCCCAGGAGGAAAAGGGGGAGGGACTGTAGTCCCAAGATGAGAAACTGAACTGTTGTCTCTTTTGGTCCGTGGCAAAGCATCCTTAAAGGAGCCCTGTGAGCAGTCTGTCCATGCACGGTGGTGAGAGCACTGTGACATGGAAAGGAGATTGTCACACTGGCAGATTTTCTCCGGGCGGTTGCCATGTGTGACATGGAAACACAACGGTGGCAATTGTGTTTCCTGGGGGAGTCTGTGGTGCAAGAGAGACTTCTCTCTCCTTTGAGGGACTGAGTATTGTTTATCTGAAGGGTGGCAACTTGATCAGGAATCCTGGGTGGTGTCTCACTGCGGTTTTGTTGGAAATTGGGTGGGAGGAGGAGGAGTGTTTTGGAGGGTCTACATCCTGGATTTAGTGTCTGTGTTTTTTATAGTAGTAGTAGTAGTAATTTAATAATGTTTTTTTCTTTTGTTATTAAGCTTCGGCCTGCTCTGCTCTTGGGCTTGCTCTGCTCTGTTCCTGATCACATGTCACAGCAATTATTTGGGAAGGTGCATTTTCCTGGGGGCGCTGGCATTGCGCCAGCATCAAACCATGACAGTAGTTTACTTATAGTTGTGCAGAAGTAATCATATCACAACAAGGGAAATATTTTAAAAAGATACTCAAAAGCCTTATCATTAAAAACCAGTAAGCAATATCTTGTGTGAAATAATCATAGAATCATAGAATGTCCTGGGTTGGAAGGAGCCTTAAAAGAGCATCTCCTTAAAAGATCATTTCCAATCTCCTGCTATGGACAGGGACATCTTACACTACATCAGGTTATTCAGATCCCTATCCAGCCTGGCCTTACACACTTATAGAGGTGGGGCATCCACAGCCTCTCTGGGCAGCCTCTTCCAGTGCCTCACCACCCTCACAGCAAACTTTTTTTTTTTTTTTTTTGCTTACTATCTAATCTAAACCTACTCTCAGTTTAAACCATTCCTCCTTGTCCTGTCATGCTCTTGTAAAAGATCCTTCTCCATTCAGGTACTGGAAGGCCACAATTAGGTCAGCCCAAAGCCCTTTTCCGGGCTGAACAAACCCAATTCTCTCAGCCTTTCCTTATAGGTGAATAATCTTATTATATCATTTTAGAATATACCTGCTTGCCTTTTTATTGCATATGTCCATATGTACATGTTTGTTCATAATGATGCCTATTGATTACCCATTTGATTTACATATTTTAGTATGCCAAAAATAATTGCCAAAAAATAATTATGTGCCCGACATCACAGCTCATCAAATTTTGCACTATGTTTTGTCAAGCTAAGACAAAAACCGTCATAGATATATCTTGAGTAAAACATTAGAAAGCACCAAACTTCCTGAAGACAAGATAATCAATTAGACTTGACAATGACTAGTGAACTGTCTCCATGATTAGAATGAACCTAAAACTCCACAGCACTCTGTAATGCAAGCTGGCCAGAAATTTTTGCAAAGTGAATTGAAGAAAACAATGATTTTCAGTAACTGTGGTCCTTTCTCTAAACATCACCTATTCCATCCCCTAGAAGAGAGAAAAAAATCAAAATCGTTAACCAGAACATATTAAT
Organism: Anomalospiza imberbis; assembly: GCF_031753505.1. NCBI lineage: Eukaryota > Metazoa > Chordata > Aves > Passeriformes > Viduidae > Anomalospiza > Anomalospiza imberbis. The sequence goes on along the minus strand of NC_089686.1, from coordinate 28,699,248 downwards.
GCAGATGTATGTTAAGTGAAACAAAACTTCTTGACTTTACAGCTAAAATGATGAGATATTATTATGCATAGTGTGCTGCTCTGAGATGCGCAGATCAGATTATAGAGAGGAATAAAGTCTGCAACAATTTTAAATTCTCTACTCTTTCTTATAAACCCAAAAGCATAATGAGGACTGAATCTTATCCTCAAAGACCAGAAAGGACATAATAATTATTCAGGGTAGCCCTCTATATTCTCTACTAGTAGAATGTCTTCCACAAGTTGGGAATTGCATCTAATTCTGCTTTAAGGAAACCATAACCATGACAAGCCTTCCTATAATTCCATGTATTATTTCTAGAATAATTATCCTAATTACAGTTCCCTGTAATTACTTTGTGTTCTGTTTCTGACTACATGATCAAAAAGCTCAGTTCTGTCAGATAGAAGTCCTACATTTAAATACTTAGACTCATTTATCAACCCATCTCTTAAACTTCCCTTCAATACACCAGATAAATTTAATTACTTACGCCTCATACTGTAATGCAAGATTCACTGTTCTGTAATTTTGGTTTTGGGGCTGCTGGATTTTGGTTTGGTTTGGTTTGGTTGGTTGGTTTTTTGGGGGGTTATTTGGGTTTTTTTGAGGGGTGTGGGAGGAAAGGGAGGTTGGGGATTCTTGGAGGCTTGGGATTTCTTGCATTTTGTTACCCAGCATTTCTCATCTTCATTCCCCTTTATTATCCATTCAAAGAATTTTGTTAGCTCTCTTTTCATGAATTCACGACATATTCCTCTTCAGCTGGACATATTAAATCAATTTTTTAACAATCTAAATCACTTGATTTGGATTACCATAATTGTAACCATCCATTGCATTTTATTAGCCTACCAATCCAATAAATTAGTAATTATTATATATATAATAATTTTCAAACTGTATACAATATACACTGAAAAAGCCAGCCTCTTTTTAACAACTTTCATACTGTTCACCCTTGAGTTCCTATTTCCTTGTGGAAATAAAAATTATCATGCAAAAAATTAAAACTCTTTTTTTTAGTTACTGTTGCATACAATTTATGAAATTTTTTTATTTGTTCATGCCCTTCAAGGATCTAGAAACCAGGGCTATAAAATATATGTAGAGAGAGGTTAGAATTGGAACAAAGAAAGATATTCAAAAGATTCTGGATAGCATTAACAAAACAGTTTCTAATCCTACTACATCACACCTATCAATTTCATAATATGCAAATATTTGAGTCAAAAAACTTTTACTTCATCTAATAAGTGAATTTAATCTAGGTGTACATACAAACTTTGTTTGCCATCCCATACCCTGGTCAAAACCAAAACCAAACAGAGAGATAAGTCACAAAACAAAAAATGTAAATAAAAAGGACAATCTGACTAGTAGTGATTATAATTATAATCCCTAGTTCATTATCAGCAAATTTACGAATTAAAAAATCCATTATGTACCTGAAATGATGGGTAGGATAGTTAATTTCTTATAGTTATATCCTTTTCTAGATAATAGGAAAATTTTTGCAAATCTCACTCTTTCCCAGTTTTCCAAGATATGTTAAAAATTGGCAATGATTCATTAGTTCCTTTGAGACTTCTGAGCATAAATTACTTAGGTAGCTCATTTGAAACATTCTCGTATGGGAGTAGGTGTTGTCTTATCAGTGCTTTATTTCAGATAGAAAATGTTGTGTTTCCACCAACATCCGAATGGTTTGGCCCTAAACCAGCCATTATCTCATCTTCTCTTACTCTAAATGAACTTATAACCTTTCTGAGAAAGATACAACACAATGTTCAACCCTCCTTTTTCCTAGTAGATAATTCTGTAATCTTAGAGCTCAGATGAAGTAAAAACATTCAGTAAGTTGTATACGTGCTTCTTTCTTAAACACAGCTTTCTCTAGGAGCTCCTCTTTCTCTGCTCTGTCTTCTACAGGACTTTCCTTTCCACCTGAGCTTCTTGGTAAGAAGTCAGAGTCCCACTTCTAAAAGAAAAGCTAATCTTATTTAGTGTTTATCTAGTTTTGTCCCAGATAGTGCAGCAATATACACTGAAAAGTCTATATTTTAAATAGTTCTCTGCCATACTGATAGCTTCTTCAAGCTGTGACTTGATTAGACAAAACAAAAGACTTTGTTAATATGGTCAGGTTGGGCTAATTCAGAATAAGAGACAAAAAAAAAAAAAAAAGGACTCAGAGAAGCTACTTTCTTCATTGGAAATGTTAAACGTTGTCTAGGGAGTAAAAACTGGATGTAATGTTAAGGTTTTAGAGCAGCACTTTGGCAGGAAGACACTTTTAGTGTTTCATATTTCAAAATCTGAAAAATATTCCTAGATGATATTACATATTTTAGAGACTCTCTGTGCTGACAGTGTTTTGTTGATACTTTTATATGTGTTTGGATGTTTGTGTTGGCATGTGTAAATTCCAGAATTATTTCTGCTATCAACAGAATAACAATAGGAATGCCTTAAGACAGCTCTTTTTTTTTTTTTTTTTTTGCCTTATTTTTTTCCTCCCACTAAAATAGATACAAAAACATCACACCAATGCTTGGGGGGACAAATTAACTTATCTTTCTAGAAAGTTCCCAGTTTCATAGTGGTTTCTCTGGCTATTCAAGAATTAACCAACTATACAGGAATTTGCAAATAAAAGCTAAGAAATTTGGTGACTACATCTGGGAAGAGGAGAAATGTGATCATCTGAGGTAAAGAATTTAGACTGAAGACAGAGTAATAGAATAAGAATGCTGTGGGATTGGAGAGTGAAAAAGGAGGGAGAGATGGAATGGGTTAGCAAAATGATTGTCAGCTGACCTATAAAATTCTGAAATCGGAAGACTGACTAAACTGAACAAAGATAAGACACAGGACAGATTATGCAAAGAAAAAAGTGGCATTGTAAGACAAACTGGGATGAGGAAAATTTGGAAGGCTTGCTAAAGAAACAGTTAAAAAGATACGAGTATGAAGACCAGAGCAAGGAAAGAAACTGTTTGGATCGAGAAATTAAATAAACACAGTTATTTTCAACCTAATACTTATTGGTACATTTTTCTTAAACCCAAAAAATGTGTTTTTCTTTGACTCTTCATTTTTGCAGTTTCATGTTAAGGAAAATGGCTACAAAATTATTTTTAAAATAATACATCAAAAGGATCTGTTAGATAAGATCTTGCACAACCTGGTGTAGTGACAGGTGTTCCTCTCCATGACAGGGGATGGAACTAGATGATCCTTAAGGTCCCTTCCAACCCTTAAGGTCCTATGAATCTATAATTCTATGATATTAGAACAGCAAGCTAGAGCACTCAGATCTATAGTGCACTCAGATCTATAGATCTATATTACAGCTATTCACTATCAAACTTAGAGAGTTTACATTCCCCACTCCCACAAACGAAAATATTGTGGTACCAAGTTTGATTAAAACGTGCTCTTCTGCTCTTTCCACAGAAAACACCTCAGACAGTGATCAGGGTATTGCTTGTACAGATTAAATGAAACCTTAAAATACATAAAACAACGGATCATTGAATACCTTCAGGCCTACAAAAAAAAAAAAAAACAAACCCAAAAAACATAAAATATGAACTAATATACTTAGGGCTTCAACAGTCTCAAACTTACATATGTTTTAGAACTAAATTAAATACTAAATTTAAATAAAGTAAAATTAAAATATCAGAGAACTCTATTTTACACTTAGACTTTTGAAAAATCCAAATGAGAGCAATTTCTATTAATTTTTTAATACTTCTTATTTAAAGACAATACTTTTCACTCAGAATACACTCATTTTATGTAGTACCATTTAAAGTTATTTCAAAGTATCTCAGTGTTTTAAATCTCTTCATCCTAATTTCATACTCATTTACTGTGATTTTTGTTGATGCATTAAGTTCATTTAATCAACTATATTATGACAAAACTTAAAAAAATGTTGACACCAGTCAAAGCTTGTTCCAAACATCTTATGTTTTTTTAAAAAAACAAACTTTTTGAAACACTGGCTTCACCTCTCTACAGTGGAATGAAATAATGCATCATTGCTCTTAAGTTAGCATTTTGAATGTCTAATAATACTTAGGATGCACTAAAAGCAAGCCTAATACTAATTTTTATGACTCATTTCTTTTCCAAAATAGCCAATTTTAAGTTATTCCAATTTTAAAAATAGCACAGCACTAGGAGAAATTAAAAGGAAAAAGGCGTGATACTGTATGTGTTGAAGTAGAATAGTGAACAAAAAATGATAGACTCACAAGACATTGGCTCAGATGCAGAGGAATAAATACTTGATGCAAACAGTAAGGTTTAATTAGGCTGTAACTTTTAACAGTTGAAGTCAGCGGGGATGTGTCCTGCAGTAACTCAGACCACAAGGGTAATCATTACTTATGCTTCCACTTACTGGACAGCTGCTGCCAGTATTCACCAGTTCACAGTCAGTTGAGACAATTTCTAGGACCTCACATGTAAGAGAGCTGTGAAAGCTGTAAATCTGTTTTCTCTTCTTTAGATATGGCCTTTCTTTTCATCTGATTTAACTCTATTCAAGCTGCCAAGACATGACAACATGTGCAGCACTCTAACCCACTCCAGCAAGCTGTGGCTATAGGCATGGCAAAAATACCTGACATTTGCATTCTGGAAGCATGAGAAATACTCTGTTCCACTTCCAAAGAAAGTGAAGGTGCAGTGTCCATATAATGCTAAATTTTAATTGACATAGTAATTATTATCAACAGTAATTGTAATAATAATTCTATAGTAGCCATATCCAAAAGAAAGGGCTCAGTCTGGTGGTGAATATTTTTGCTGCCTTTTCCACATGCTGAAGATTAAAAACTGAACACTAAATAACAGAAAATAAAGGTGCTATATTTGGCCACTTACTCCTTGACAGTTTTGCTAAATATTCCATTCTTATTATTTGAGTGGGCAGATTAATGGCTGCACAGTGCCTACATAAACCCCTATAATGATGTTCAAAGACTTTTTCATAGGCTCTCTTTCTATTTCTCTCTCTCTGCTGGTACAACTGCCTATGAGATGCTTGAAACACACCATCCATAGTAAACAATGAATAAGAGAAGAAATTCTGTTAAATTCCAAAGAATAATGCAAATTAAAATTTTCTTATTATTTCTCATTAAAATTTATTAATCTATAGTGTATCTTAAATAAAGGTTGACAAATTGTTTTAAGAAGTTTGTTAGCAGATGCCTAAATTACAGCTTAGCAATTTTATACATACTGTTAGCTGAGAAATTAGGCTGCAAAATATTAAAAATAAATAAATACATCTTTAATCTCTAGTGTTTGAAAACTACAATGAACTAAGATGCAATAAAGTAACCTGTGAAAAAGATTTACTAATTTCTTGTCTCTTAGGTCAGAGCATACAGTAGCAGATTTGTCTATTCCTTTCCTGAAAGTAAGATGAAATTATAAGTATTTATACAAAGAAAAAAAATTGCTATTTGGAAGTCTTCAATGGGTAAATCTCATAGTATTTTTATTTTCCCTTTGTTAACAAAGTGAATGGCTCCTTTTCTCCCTCCTGGGAGGAATTTTTCTCTCTTTTTCTATAAAAATGACTAAAACTTGAACCAGTGAATGTCTGAAGGAGGAAAAAGAAATAGAATCTAAGAAAAGTAAAAAGTTTGAAGGCAACTGGAAATTGACAAATAAGAGCAGAAAACTATGGCAGTTTGCCAACCAGCTGCAAAAACTAATTCAGCTTTAGATAAAGAGATTTTAAAGGGGAAAAGGACAAGAAAACTTCAGAAAAAGGAAGAATAAAGGAGCAAAGAATAAATCCTTAGAGCTGTGTTAAAGAAGAAACATAGGCAGTGCTTTGTTGTTCTGACTGCAGAACTGCAAGAGGGGCTTTTCATTGAGACTTTGAATAGCACCAAAGAAACAGGCAGAATAAAGTGGAAGCACTGAAGTTTTCCTTAATGCAGTAGTTTATAGACAGCCATCCAAAAGGGATTTAAAATAAGCTTTTCTAGACAAATAGAAATTATTAATGTCAGTTAGAGTTTTCTCCACTAGTCTACATATGGACGTAAAAACAACAGCGTTACACACGGTCCTGTGTACAAATTCATGGTGAGAAGTGACTGAGATTGTTAGACAAAGAAAATTAAGTAGTTGAAAATATCAATGGAGGCCAACTTTCCCTGGAAAAGTATTTTATATTATCTGCAAGATTTATTTCTTTTTTTAGGTACATCAAGTTTTTTATTTCATGGTCAGAGAGCATGTAAAAGAATGAAGTGATGAGCACTGTCTGGTTACAACAGCAGACCAAAATAGCAAGCTGGCATATAAAATAACATGAAGGAAGGTGGTCACAGGCTTGTCTTCTCGTCTGTCACTAGGCCTTTTCATCAAGCTGTGAATAGCAAGTCAGCATGACGTACAGCTGCTGGTTATTGTGTAGAGATCTAATGACTGCATTTACTGTGCTCCACTATAGCATACTCAGGAGTTCCCTTAGGACAACATCTCCTGACCAGTCAGACTATGCAGAGCGTATGGGCCACTCAGAGGCCCTCCCAACACCACCTCAGAGCTCACAAGAGGATTCCCTGAGAGTGCCAAGCTCTGAGAGTGAGCTCACACTTGCCCTCTGTATGAACCAGATCCTTTCACCTCCATTATCCACGGTGTGACTGCTGCATGAAATTCCCAGGGCAGCATAGCATGACTCTGCAGCTTTCATCTTGCATGGGCAGGAGACACAAGTTCTTTCACATTACAGCACGCACCTTAGGTACATAGAAATTCTGGCATTACGAAGACAAGAGCAATTTTGTCTTGCATTAAATAAAAAGTCTTGACGTGTAACTGCTATGAAAGTTAGTCTTTCATTCATACAAGCTTAAGTAAATGAGGGATTTAAGCTATATTTTATTTTTATGACTACATTTTCCATCAGTCAGCTGCTTCAGAATAAGAATAAAATTCCTGATGATAATTGTTTTTCTTTTGGGAAGTTTCTTAGGCAGTTTTTATCTGCTTAATAGTTGTTCTGCTACTCATCAGTGCTGAAGACTATACTTTCACTGGGGTATAACAAGTATGTTGCCTTTGTACCTTCCATGACCTGTAAGCTTCCAAACTTTGTCACTATCCTTATTTTCTGTAGTCTCATCCCGTTCCTAATTTTTCATTTGCATTAGATATTTTGGATTTTTTGAATTGGAAGTGTTTTAATTAATATTTTGGTGTATTTTTAATAAAAATATCTTCCCTTGGGTATGCATATCTTACAATAAGTATGTTATTTGAATATGTCCCAGCTGTGTGAGTGAACCATACCCAACAATGAACTGCAAGAGAAGGAAAATTATTCAAAAATATGTCACTTTTTATTCACATCCTTCCTATAACATGGAATTTTTCTGCAAAGTCTTTTTGATACATCACCAATTTGGGGATGGGGGAGGGATGAGGAATGGAAAGAAGAAACAAATTATTTGAGACAACATCTGGGCTGGAAAATTAATTTCACAGGTTTCAAATGGCATTCTCCCCATCAGAGTCAGTGGGTCCATCAGAATATCTTCCAAATTATTATCTGTCATTTGTGATGAGGAGTGCAAACTCCTTGGAGTAAAGACAATTTTTATATAGCATTGAGAGCACTTAAACCACTTAGTAATGGAAAGGAATTTTATTATCATCTGCTTTAGCATTTAAATGCTGTTATTTGTAATTTGTATGGTAAAGATGCTGCTAGTAACTAAATGAGAATTTGTGAGTCATGAAAAAATAACAGGAAGGCATCTGTTATGACTTTCCATCCTGTTATTCTAGATATTTAATAATAATTGCTGAAAGTGACTGGAGATATCTGTCATTCCGTTGCTCCATCAGATAAATACCTTCACTGACATTAAGGATTTTACTAATGTGAATAAGGTTTTGTGGACTCAAACTTTGCTTCTGCAACTAAAGACCTTAATCTAGCAGTGACCGAACTACAGCCCTGGGACCACAGGAAGAGGAACTGTTGGAGAAGTGGCTGCCCATGTGTGCGTCAAGTTCAGAACATTTTACATGTGTTCCAGGATAGTGGGGGTGTTACTGGAAGACCTGTTATCTCCCAAATGCATAAAACACATTTACACCTTATGGATTATAAATTCCTTTTTAATATGGATGTTCATGCATGATTCACTACTGTATTACTTTTGGACTATTGACTGAGAAATAGCATGTCATATTGTTATAATAATGTAACCTTATCTCTGATTTTATCAAAAACAAAAAAAGGAACTCTTATCTCTGATTTTATCAGATTTGTCAGACCATAAAACTGAAATTTTAGTGTTGCCTTTAACAATATCTAATTAGTAACAGTTCGTATTCAATAACTTTATTTTTGAAAGTGTTCTATGAACTGACTTTTTGTACATTCTTTAGAACGTCGTTATCTTTTGGATGACAAAATAATTTTCACCTCTATAGTTTTAATCTCCTTTTACCTAACTTTTTACTTTGATTTTTCTCTACAGAAGTGCATATGTTTACTCATTTTTTTAGATAACTTTTAATGGAAATTTGCATTTTCACATGGATGCCGTAATACTTTTAGATGACTTGTGTTTGTTTTCCTAAAAAGCCATTTTAAAGGCTGACCCTCTCCAGTCCCCTTTAAAAATAATGAAACTCTCTCTCTGGGACATAGCTATGATCCTAGAAGGTGAACAGATTATCAAAAAAAAATGAAACACAAATAATTTGCAGCCATGTCAGATAGCTTTGATAATCTCTGTAAATCACTCAGAAGAGTAGTCTTCTCCATGACTCAAACAGAGAGCTCAGGTACTGCAAAGATTGGCTTCTTCTTGGAAATATAATTTTTTATCTTAAATTTACAGATGGAAGCTGAAGCACATCTCAATGACAATAGCTTGATACATTTTTGTCTACCTTTAGAATAGTTTGCAAAATTTTTATAACATTTTGCAAAACTTTTTGCTCTATCTGTATTCATGGCCTGTTGCGTCTCCAAATCAGAGACAGAAATTACTTTATCCTTTTTTGGATACTTGATGTTTATCAAAAGGGCCTGAATTTTCTGTACCATGGAGAAACCTTTAAAGAATCTCTGTTCAAAATATTTTCCTTCTAGCATATTTAACCTTTGAGAGCTTTGAAAATGATTGGATGTCAAGGGCTTTAGAGCTATCTGGTTATAAACCAAAGAAAAGGTAGAAGAGGCACATGAATTACAAAAGCTCATCAGAAGTGCAGAACTGGAAAACTCCTACAGAGATTTTTTTTTTTAATTAATTACTTTGAGCATACTAAGATTGCATTTATTGGCTTTCCTTAATAATATTGCAGTTGAACAACAAGGCTGTTTCATTTTTTGAAAAAATTATATTAATTTTTTTAATATAAGAAAGCTTTTTAAACAATGAAAAGCATGATTCCCTTTCAGTTATTTGAAGGAACTAAATCAAGTGTAAATCTCACCAATAAACTCACTGCTTGCATTTATGTATTAATCCATGCCAGTGGAGCACTGCAATATTTAATCATTTTTTTGACAATCTGCATCATTATTTTCAAATCATTAAGTGTGGAGAGCTACAAAGCAACTGTAGGAGCTATTTTTGATTGCAGCTGTTTTTTGGTAACATATCTTACTTGCATCAGAGGCTTCGGCTATTTTCTACCCAGTTTTCCATGCTATTTTTCCCCTCTTTTATGCTTTATGTTAGGTAGAGTGCTGCCAGTATTCTGCCATTCCAGCAATGTATGCAGTTTCCTAGCATACAAATATATAATAGAAATACTGCTTGTTCAAGTTTTTGGTTTACTATCTAAGCCAATAAAGTAATCTGGCTTTTTAATTATTTTTCAAATTTCTTTGGCCATTGATAGGATACAGTATTAGTTTTGTAATCTGGAAGTCAATTTTGTTGACCAAGTAAAATATTTTTTTAAAAACATAACTCTGACAGAGCATTCTAATAGGTTTATGACTGTATTAGTTCAGAGTTGAAGAGGCTGAAAATGTTCATAAAATCTACATTGCTGTTGGAGACTGCTAGAAGAGGCTGCTCTTCCTTTTTAATGCATTTGTGTTCAGCAGTACCTGCAAATCATTCAGTGTGCCCATCACCCTGGTACTGGATGTAGGAGCCTAAAGCCTGCTTAGATTATGCTTTAAAACCTTGCAGTGTCTCTGTTTCTCAACTTTCTTGCTCAGTAAGTATCTTCTATGTATATATGTAGATGCAAATTAATAGCAAACTAGCTCATATGCAGAGCATAACTATTGTATTACAAATTAATACATATTTTTCCCAACATTTAAGTAAATTACTGATTACAACAATTAAAAATTCATCTTTTCCTAAAAGATGTATTATAATTGGTAGCAATATATTAGTAAAGATATTTTTGCAGAGGTGCCTAAAGCTGCCATGCAGCTTTGCTGCTCCCTGAGTAGTTGTAGCATTGGGGCTTTCTGTTGCATCCTGGGTTGTAACGCGAAGCCGCGGCTTTCCATGGATGTCTGACACTCACTGCCTGTTCCAGCCCCTGCTGCTCTCCTCTGGGCAGGGGGGACAGCCGCGAGGGCTGGGCCGTGGCAGATGAGGGCAGTCCCAGCTGGGGTTCCCCCAAGGGCTTGGGTGATGCTCAGGGAAATGAAAGCACTCAGTGCTGTCAGAGCCATTCAAGTTGGAGGGCTATGGTCTTTCTGGTTTTGCTCACTTGTCAGGTGAAACGTCATCTACAGTAATTGCATAAATGGTATTAGTTGAAATTCTTATCTTAGCCCATCCATGATATTTCAGATGAATAAGTGAGTTTATATACTCTCTATGATTTAGAGCACATATTCACTGCTGCTGTTATGGACTTGTACTTAAAAATAACATATCACTTCCAAAATTTTTTTAGGATCCTTTAAAATAAAAATTATATATTGTGATTTTTTTTCTATGTGTTCATTAGTAATTTTGAATTAATGACCTTATAAATTTCATGTTACAGATGACAAGATAAAGCACTGTTATAATTTTCTTGATCTGTAGGCACGTCAAAAATCTTATGAAGTCCTTACATAGAAAGAATTATTTACATGAGTTTTCTTCTTTCAGTTGATTTGTTAGTCAACTTAATTTGTTACTTAGATGCTGCTTTCTCCTTAATTATTTACTAAAGGAACTCCTTGCACTAAATAATCTTTAGAACTGATTACTAAAAAATAAAAAAATAACCTATGTTTCAAGTATCAGATGAAGAAAAAAGTCTTTGTGTAATAGTATTTTTCTGTGCAGAGTAAATAAACAAATTATTTTTAATAGGTACATGCAGTTCTTCCATTTGGTAGCTGCTTTTGCCCACACTACTCATGCCTTGTGATTCATTGAGGTCTAAAAAATTGCTCCCAGAACATCTGATATACTGTTTTTATCCAATTAAGTCAATAATCACAAGGATTTGGAGTTCTCCATTAATACATTGTGGTACAAAATTGGTTGATACTGACCTGTCAGCTCAAGTGGATTAATAGCTGGATGTCATTAGTAGGTTGTGGAAACGCTCTTAATCCATTTTAGGATGATGCCAGACAGGTTAGTTTAAATCATCTTAGCTGGGTTTCAATTAGCCTAAACCCATACTATGTACGAGTATGATGACATCCACATATGTCTTTTTAATCTATATTTACTTCAGCAGTTTCTTTCTCACATGCATTAGTCAGCATCTCTCTTTTGAGAATAAGTGCCCTCACATGTCTGTCAGCTGAACTGTTCTGTGTGCTCATATCTGCACCCACTGCAGTCAAGGTATTAAAATGTCATTATCAGTTCAAGTGTTTCTAAAATTCTTTATAGGGAAGGTGCCATAGAGTTTATATGAAATTGCATTTCAAAATATTTATTAATTATTTGATCTGTGCTAAATTTCCTCCTGGCATCTAAAAAGTTACATTTGACAGAATGAAACTGCATTTAAGTGTTAAACTGTAGGGAAAGATCTTTGCCTGGAATACTTCTGTGTGCCTCCTTAGATATCAGTGGACCTATATTGATACACAGTAACTGAAAGTGGAGCAGGAGCATCATAACAGTGGAGAATGCATCAAAATGCATGTTTCATGTTCTGAATATTTATGGAACAATATGAATTCTGCTGTCCCCTAATTAAAACTACTTTACCCTATAGTAATTGTTGGAAATAATTTGCTACTCAAGCAATTTACTGTTGTCATTTTGGGCAACATTCTAAGTTACTATCCCCTTATTTACTAGGGGAATATATATTAGATGCATTCTGATCTCCCACAGCTCCATATGATCCCCCCCATAAGTGATGTGACATGGCCACACACTTAACATGCTTACACTCAGAAGGCAGCACTTCAGACAGCTCAACCCTTTTGTTTGGTGATGGATATCCCCTTCAGGCTCATCTCCTTTTATGCCCACCACCACTCTTAATCTACTTTCTCTCTGTTATTGCACAGTGATTCATTCAGTCATTAACCTTGTTATCATTCCTTGCAGCAAGTGGGCCTTGGTTATAGCTGTTCTGCAGCTTCTCAACCATGTACACCTCGAGTCCCAGAAAGCAAAATGGTCACCGAGGAGACATTTCAAGAAATAGCTGAGGCTGAGTCCCAGCTATCTTCTACACTATTCGATATAAACCAGGCATGAGAGGTTACTTTTTGCAAACCATTCATCATTTGAGGCTCAGCATTAAAACACACCTGATTTTTAGTGTTTGACAGCATTCAAGCATAAGACAGCAAAGTAACCAAGAATCTAAATCATTAGTATAGCACTTAAATTTCATAATAGTTGATTGTTTTAGAGCGGGAAAGATAAGTATTGAATGGATTCAGAGGAGGGATAGAAAGAGAGAAAGAATGACCCAGTAATATCAGTCTATTTCATGGACTGATACAAACAGTAGTCCTTAAATTACAACTTGCTGTTGCTAAGTTTCTGTCCTGCTGTGTGTTTTCTGTCCTACTGGAAGGTAATTCCTTTGAATGGAATAAACGTAAACAGAAATTTGGCAGGAAGAAGATTTTTCCACTGGTCATGGTTCTGGGAGCTAATCAAACACTGGTGGTTGTATGGACCTGGACAAGGCAAGGCTCCTTTCATTCTTCAATCCATGTGGAAATATATTTTCTCAGCACTGCAACCATCATCATGTGATCTAAGACAATGAAACCTGATTCCTCAGAAGGAAAGATTCTGCAACTGTCAGCCCTGCAAACATTATCCATCCCTTTTGGCCAGGTAGTAAGGAGAGTCAAATTGCAAACCTTTATTAGCCCAATGCACTATCACCAAGGGGAAATTCAAATTTCTTTTCCTCAGTAAAATATTTGTGCAACTGTATAAATTTGTTTTCTGCTCCAATTTCTTTCTTCAATTCCACTGTGTCTTCCTCCCTCTTCTTTATTGTAATTGGAAATGAAGAATCAATTTAAGACTCTTCATGATTTATTTTGATCTTGCATAATTTGAAAGTTACAAAAAAATTTAGGAATTTTAATAACTTTGAGGTATGGAAAGGTTTGATTTGTTAAAAAAAGAAAAGAATACACTAAAATGTGCTTATCAGTGGTTCTGTCTTACTGCATAGTTCTGCAGTACTTTCTTTGAATTAACAGATGGGATGAGTTACATAGTTACAATAGAAAATTTCAGCATGCAAGATCTCAACACAATATACATTGTTTGAGATGCTGTTCATGTTTTGTATTCTATATCTTTTAGAGTGTTCTCCATTGGAGCATTGAGACAATGCTTAGAGGATTTATAAAAGAAGTTCTTGGAAGTGAAGTAAAGCAGTACATATAGTATTTTTAGGGTAGGGATTACTTTTTAGTTACTTCTGAGGAATATAACAAATTCTAAACAAAAGTAATGCTTCATACTTACTGAGACAGAAACAAAAGAAGAGTTAAGATGTTGGATGTTTTTATTCCAATAGTATTACATCTAGATCTGATAATCCAAATAACATTGCACTGAACGTCACATTTATATTCTTTAAATGTGTTTTTATTCTTTTGTTCTTTAAGGTTTTCAGTACATAAGAATATTATGGAAGCCTGACACCAAAATCAGTATACAGTTTACTTATTTACATGTTTTATTTAATGTAAAAAGTAGGATGTTTTAACTCTCTTGGCATGCAGTTAATGTTTATGGTAACATTATTGTGGCTGAGTCAAAAATACAAAAAAACAAAACTTATGGTTTTTTTACTACATCTTTTTAAGCAGTCTTCAAACAGTGTGATATCTGTCAGTACTGAATTATAATTATGTTCCAAACAAGACACAGCATGGTTTAGATCACAAATAATCTCTTAGTCATTCCTGGCTCTGTGATAGGCCAACTTGACTCTGGACTATGTTTACTGGGAAACACAAGCCCTAAAGAGCATGGTGCTGAGATATCCCTGTAGCTTTAGACAATGATAGCAGAGTTCAACTTAGATTATTGGTTTGGGCATTTAGCCAACATTACTGAAGCTTCTGGCAACAGTGTGAGGCAAAGAAATAAAGACAGAAAGCAAGGAGTCAGTAATGAATCCTGGGGCTGGAGCAGAAACTAGTGACAGAAAGGTGTGATTGAAAAAGGTGGAGAAACACTACTGAAACACTACTATGCTACACATTTTATAAGTGTTTTAAAACTTCTCCATTTCATAGAGAAAGAAATGTACATATTTGCAAGCATGTATATTTTTAGGGGTGCACACACACAACACACACACATAAAAAAATATATTGCTGTATAAATGTTAATTTTGCATTTAGTGTCTAGAATATCAGGTGAAATTCCAGCAAGACTTTTATATTAAATTCCCAGAAAAGTGTGTTGGTAGACATTTTTGAGAGGAAAACAAAATAAAATGGATATTCTACTGCAGTTTGCCAAGCTGTTCAATTTTATTCAGAACATCTTAGGAATGTATAAATAAAGTCAAAGTGGCAAAATATCCATGTGTTTTCAGATTGAAGGAAACAACACACATTCCCCCTGTCCCAGAAAGAAATTATTTAATTTAAGAATGCTTACTGACATCAGTGTTGATTTTGCTGGTAGACAGTGAGTAAACAAGCCATAATGCTGTCTACAATATAAACTTTTAAGCCTAAAATTTAAGCTTGCTACTGTCAAATTCAAGAGCAAAGCTCCAGTTGACTTCACTGGAGCAGGGATGAAGTATGGGACTAAATAAATTTCAAGCTTGCTTGAAATTTATTGTTCAGAGATTCATTTTTATTGTTGTAAGTATTTCCTATAAACCACTTTTCTCTATAAAAAGAGAAAAGTGTCTGAGTATCTATTTAGCATTTGTACCTTACTCAGTGCAGCAGTTTCTATTTCTACCAAAAACTAAATTTTTTCAGAATTCATGTAAGTAACTTAATTCTATTTGGTTTGGCACTATATTTTGGACTTTTAGCCCCAGATTGCAGATGTTTACAATAAGATATGCATAAGAATAAAGAAACTTTTAAGACTCAGTTTCCCTTAGAATACCTGCTAATCTACTTAACTGAATCCTTCTTTCTCTGATAATTTGCCTTATTTGTTAATTTTTTCTTCAACATTTGTGGAGCTTATAAAATTTTTTTCCCACCCTATGTATTTTACCATGTTGAACAAATAGTCTCCGAATTTCTAATATACGTTAATTCTTGACTAGCTTTATATGCAGGGCTGGGTTGCCTTTGCAGTTGCAGTTTTGTTTCTATTATCACCTATCCCAATTCTAGGCTTTTATTTTAGCTATAGCTAAAAAGGAATAATTTTTATAGCTTTAAATCAAAACTAGAAATAAGAAAGTACACATACAGCATGATCATAAGTTCATGTCCTCAGATGCTTATTCAGTTACTATTTCTTTGTGTTCTGTTTTTCAGCTAGTAACTGATCTTTTTCTTCTTATAAACTCTCCCTTAGAAACTTTCTGTTAAATTAGGAACCAATTTAAGAATAGCATTCAGTCCAATCAGTATTTTAAAAAAATATACTCTATAAAAAACTTTTGATTTTTGAAACTCCAGATTACCAGAAACTCCAGATTATCTGGTTTCCTCAATGAAAGCCTAAAATAGGAGCATGCATTTTAACCAAAAAACCTTATTAAATAGAAGAAAAAGTGGTGCTTATTCCATTTACCTGAGAAACTAAATCCTTCACTTCTCATGAATCCAAAAAATTCATTAATATGCATGGAAATTTTTGATATATGAAAATTGCAGGACAAGCCCCAGTATGCACCACTATTTATAATACAGAAGAAGGTTAACAGAATGTCTTGTTCTCTATAGGAATAAGTAACTGACCCAGTATTTGTCACTCAGAAATAGAAATAAAAGATGTGTGTTATGGGCACTGTTATAAGTTCCTTAAAAAGGCCTAAAGTAAGTTAAATAAAAAGGATTATGGGGTTTTTAGTATTGCTCTTTAAGAATGTAGAGAAAATGAAAGAAATCAAGTTTAGAAGCCTAATGTCCCCTTCTTTTTTCTAAAACAAAATGGTGTTAACTGATTAATATAACTAAATGATAGAGGGTCTAGGGAGTGATACATTAACCAGAAATGAGACATCTAGGAGATGGGAGCCAGCATAACAAGTATGCACAACATGGAAGAATAAGAACAGGCCACTAGACCAATCAGTTGATAAGTCCTTGAAATATGGCTTCACTTGTGGTGGCTACCTGCCACAACGTCAAGCAGTCGAGATGTGCCGGCCAGCACTGCCCATGTGAGGCCGGGTGGCCGCCACGTGTGTGGGCACTCCAGGGAAACGGCGTTCGCCACCCTGTTAGTGCTGAGTGCTGCGGCGTGGGTTACGCAGCTTTGGTAGCTTCACAAGCTGAGAGGAGATGAAGAGATGAGAGAAGGACACTTGTTTGTGAGCCCAAAGAGTCTTTATTCCCCCAGGCAGGGCAGGAACAAAGGTACTCTTGGGGGGGGTGCAGTGACAAATGCTGAAGAAACAAAGGATTAAATAGGAGATAATTAAGGATTAATAGGAGATTATTAGCAGATTAAATAGGGAGTGGGCGGGCAGGGGTGTAAACCTGTTTCACCCAATGGGGACAAACGAGAGACAGGATTGACAACCGACAGGGAGTGAACAAACCCTGACTGATATATAAGGACCAAATAAGGAGAAAACAGGGAGAAGTGAGAAGATTTGACAGGTATCCAGAGATCCAAGTGGTGGGAACTCTTGGGGTAAACAACTTGGAACAAACCACTGTGAGGGGAAAAATGGGGGAGTACAAGGAACAAACCTACCTAACAGTAATGAAACAACTGACTAAATAAACCCAAACCACAACATTCACTTACAGCTTCTGAGCTTAAGCAATGACATGTGCTACTTTTCTTCAGAGGAAGAAAAAGACTGGAACAATACCTGCAGGGTTATTCTTACTAGAATAATATCTAGTCTAAACAAAGATCAGCATAAAATATATTGTGCTGGCAGGAGAAAAAATATGGGAATTTTTGTCAGAAAAAATATGGAAAAGGGAAAAATTAGTAACCATTTTATTCTAAACATTGTGCCTCACTTCTCCCTCACTTCACCTTTCTTTCTTCACTGCAGCATGGGAGGCAGTGTGAAACTCCCTTATTTTCCATGGCACAGCAAGTGTTTCTTGATGAGTCAGTAAGGCTGTACAGACTAGCACAGTCTAAGAATGAGAGTCCAGTTATTGCCATTCCACTTACTTAACCAGGTTTACAGGGGAAATATCACAGCTCTGCAAGATCGACTTTTCCATTTCCTACTAAAACTTGTATTAAACTCCTGCTACAAGGTTATAGATATAATGTAGACTGTATAATAGAATCAGAACTATTATAAAACTAATGCCTTTATTTGATTTAGAATTTTTCCAGATTTATTGTTGACATATTAAATAATTTTCTCTATGCTTGAATTTTCTTTTATTTTCTTTTGAATGTCTTTGAAAATATGTGAAAAAATATTCTTTTATGTTGCTGATACTTAGATTGTTCAGTGGTTTATGCATCTCTTGTAGTAGGCTAAGATGGTATCATATCTTAACTAATTTTAGAAAATGAAAGGATAAAATAGCTCAACATTTGGGATTGTAAAAGGTACCTAAGTACTTTATATACTTCAAGGAGTTTAGGGTGAAGTGGCATTTAAATAAACTCTAGTCACAGAAGTATTATGTTTTATTTTTAAGAATGTTTCATCTAATACACAAATTAACAACTATTAGAACACTTAAAAATGCCAAAAAATATTGTTCTGCTTTTACATAATATTTTCCAAGCCTGTGCAGCCCTGAACATTTTTATAAGATATTGCTTGAAATTTGCAGAAACCTGCATTATTCCATGGTTATAGTATCCCTCAGCAATAACTCTTGTTTTAGAAGGGACAGAACATTTCAAAGTAGAATTTTACAATTGCCTAACAAATTATAGATTTATAATGTTATCAAGTATGTACACTTTTGATCTGAAGTCTAGGCTTATAGGCTCATTTGGCTATTTAATTTGCTATCAGAAAGACAAAAAATATTAAATATGAATCTGGGGCCTGCCACATATCCATTTTGATTTTGCCTCTTTAACCAGCTCTGCTTAAATTAACTTCTGGCCTGGGTACCACTACTAGAGACTGAATTAAAATGTGATTCTCCAGAGACTATCAGTAGTTTAGGAGAATCACAGATGGACCTCCTTCTACATGCTGAAGTCTTCCACAGTAGCACCCACAATGCTTCATTCTGGAAGTCAGCAATTTGGGTTTTTTTCATTAATCTGTTCACTACTTCTTCACTGGTCTGCAGAGATGCAGTGTGTTTGGAAAATTTTAACTTCAATGAGTGCCCATAAAATTTTCCATACCCTCAATTTCATTTCCTCCTTTATTTTAGGACCTGAACACCTGTAATATTCCCACTACACATGTTAGTTTTCCTCTGGGTGTCCTTCCTTCTTCACATAAAAAAATATTTAGATTACAGAGTGTCCTTCTTCACACAAAATTATTTAGCTCACAGGGTACTACATAAGGTCCAGAGGAGATCAGAGCCAACTGCCAAATAGAGTGACTACAGTGACAAAAGCAGTGTGAACACAACCAGCACTTTCTCATGGAAGAAGGACCCATTTTCCCTGCAGGCAATCCAAAACGACAATATGAAGCCCACCTTCTTTCCTAGCACTGACTTTACAGAGATTTCAAAATCAAAGACCAGTGTATTAAAAAGGGTACTTGGAGTTCCCAACAGCAGTTACCTTGTGATATACTTACTCTCTGGTAAGGATAAAGCATATCTTTGTAGGGCAGATCTGGATTAAGGCATTATTTTCTCAGAGAGTTAAGAACTATCAATGTAGTCAAGCTCAACTGCAAGGTGAATTTGCTGTTACTATTTTTCAAGGAGCTTAAATTACCTATTTAAAGAGAATGAAAGAAACCCAACCAACCAGCTAAACAAGCAAAAATCCCACCAACAAAGCAAAAACCCTAAACTAAAACCCAAGAAAAACAAGGCACTCTTCCAAAATACAAGAGAATCAGGAAACAAATGTCCCATTCCTTACTACCATACCAAAAGAAGCACACAATCATTGCTTTGATATACAAACACCTGTGTAAAAAAGAATAGTCCTACTGCACTGAACTGTCTGATAAATAACAATCTCATAGAAAATCACACAGCTTGAATAATACTTTGGAAATCCCTAATTTTATTTTTAATCCCACTGTTTTATTGTAAGAAAAAATATGTAAATGGCAACTATTCCGAAAATCAATGAGAAATTTCTAAAGAGCCTTCACAAGACTCAGAGATTTGAAATTTTGATTTGTCTTAAGACATTAGAATTCTCTGCAACTGTAAACCTCAGTCTAGTCTGCCTAAACATTAAAAAAAAAAAAAAAAAAAAAAAAAAAAAAAAAAAAAAAAAAAAAAGGAAGAGTGAGAGAGAGCAAGGGTGAGATTAAGAAGAGAGTGTTAGGCAGCTATACAGGAAACCTCTTTTTTTCCCCTTCAAACTACATAAATTACTTGTCCTTTGGCATACACTTTTTCAAGTGTTATTTAATTAAAATAAATGAGAAACATTCAAGTTAAATTTAGCATAACAAATTATATTAGCCTCATGATATGATAAGAATGTATATTACTGTTTCCAACACTTTTTCTGGTGGATTTATTCTGTTGTGTGAACGTCATTCTTGCTCTTCATTTTAGGAAAGGAACTTATTGCTATTTAAATCCTTTTCAGATAAAAGAGAACATTTAGATAAACATATTTTATTATGCTGTCTCTATAACCGAATCTTACTACACTGTGCTTTCTAAAGTGCATACATGGAAGGCATTTCAAGATTTATAACTTTGGAGAGGTTTTGCATACTTTGATTGGTCACAATTAGAATATATATATATATATATATATATATATATATATATATATCTTCTGATGCTAGGAAACTGGGATCTATGTTAATTTTAAGAATAAAAGAAGAAAAACTCGTTATTACTAGTTAATTATTGGTTAATTATACTGGTTAAAAACTGGTTAATTATTTCTGGTTATAACAGAAATAATTTATCTGGATTATAAATCAGATTTTTATACATAAATGTAGGACATGCTTTTGCAAAATAATTATAAGCTATTCTCATAGCTGCAGGGTTTTATTTCTTATACTTTTTTGTCCCAGTAGATGAATATCAGACTTTATTAGTGTACTTACAAAAAAAAAATGCAGTTGCTTTAAAAGGTAAAAACTCATCAGATACAGAATTTAAGGTCACCTCAATAGAGTGTATTTTTAACTCTGTAATGACAAATAGATATTTCCCATTTATTTTAGTAAGTGTATATTCCTAACTATATTAATAAAGATGACTTTTTTTCCTCTTTTTAGTCCTTTATTAAAGTTTGCATTATGAAAAATGAATACACTAGTTTAGGAGGAGAAAGGAATCAATAGACTTATGTACTTTGACTTATCTATCTGCATAAAGTCAATTGGACGGAGGGAAAATATCATTAAAGAATTCCTCAGTGTCTAAAATAAGTGACTTGATAATGTGTAGGATGGAAAAATATCTGGTTTAGACGTAAATTTGACTTTTTAGGGTGGCATGAATTACATAGTATGCAAAACATGATTAGAATTAGCAGATATATCATGTATTATATGTTGTACAAGTTGATTTCTACTCACTAGTTATAACTTATATTTTAATGTCTTCTAATATTTTAAGATTTCTAGACAGCCCATGGGAGGTGGGGGCTATCAAAGGCTGAGATACAAGTCAGGAAGATTTATCAAGGAGGCTTTAGAGACATCCTTTTTACCTCACTGGCTATGTAGAAAATTTAGGTGTTCAGTCCAGAAGAGTTAATTCAGGTGCCATCTAAAATTGAGGCAGTGCTAAAAGCCTGAGTAAGATCAAATTACTCCTAAGAAGTAAAAGAGGACACGTAGGAGCCCTATTTGTCTTAAAAAAAAAAAAATCTAACCAAACATGAATTTGGCAAAAAGGATTTGGCCACTCTGGAAACCCAAAACAACTGTTTCCTTTAATCCAGAAAGCATTTTAAATCTAAAGTTTCATGTCCATAGTACAAAAGTATGTTCAAGCACTATAAGAAGAGCAATCCCTAATGCAAAACTGGAGAGAAACATAGTAATAAATTGAATTAATAAATAAAAAGAATGAATATACCCTCTAGACCTACCAAATTTGTTAATACATTAATTGAACTATAATTAGAAGACAAAGAATGGGTATCTACAAGCAGCAGGAGCCTAGCTGGGATGGAGGAGAAAGCTGAATATTTTATTTTCTCTCTAGGTATTTCAAAAGACAATTGGATCATTTCAAACACAAGTAGTGTAAGACAAGGTGAATTCCTTTATCTCAAAAATGCTATGCCTTTAACACCTATATATCTGTTGAACAACATATCCAAAATGGTACATTTTCTGTTAATAAGAAATATCTGAGAGTTCATGTGTTATAAATCAATGTTCCAACTGTTCCCTTTGTTTTCAAAAATGATTCTAAATATTGATGCTATGTCCCTGTGGATCTCTTGTAAAATAATTCAGTTATCTGAACAGTTTTTCATCTGGGGAATTTAGGTTTTTGTGGAAGTGATATATTAATAATTTCTGCATATTTTTTTTCCCTTTCATTTCCAAGTCAACAGTCTAAATTTATAGAAAAGATGGTGAATTAAGATAATCGCTACTTCTCAGTTTGTGGGAAGGCTTAAAATCATCCTCCTTAAAGATTTGATTTCTCATAGGAAAGAAAAAAATAGGAAAACAAAATTTTAAGCTGGAATTGTCCCAGATGACAAAGTGAGTAAAACGAGATAAAGAGGAATCCATAGGACTTGTTTAGCAAACAAGCAGAGTATTCATTTACACATGCTATTTTTGAAATTGGTTAAGTCACAGGATTTTCAAAACAACGCTGTTGACCTGTTATTTTTTCCCTTTTGTTTTCTTTTTTTTTTTTTTTCATTTTCTCTTTTTTTTTCTTTTTCTTTTTTTTTTTTTTTGGAAACAAATAAATTACAGGGAAAATCTCCCTAGTGCAGTTATACTTTAGTAATCAGGAGAGTGATCAAACTGTGCACAACAAGAAAATACAGCATCTTAAATTTCTGTTACTAAAATTTCAGGGTAAATGCTAAATATACTAAAACCATGAGTTTTTTCTTTTGGCAATACAGATTTCCTAAATAAATTAACTAATAAATTTCAGTAAATTCTGAATATTTTAAGCAGAGTATTTGTGAAACTTGGGACTCTTTTGGAAACTATTTCTATGGCATTATATTTACCTCCAAGATAAAACACAAGTACACAAATCTTTAGAGTCAGAAAAAGGATAGAAATAGAAAACTGTGATATTTGCTCAGAAAAAGATCAATACTCATAAAAAACCCCTTCCTACTGAAATCTTCAAATAATATAAACATGCCAAGCTATTTTTAAAAAAGATAAAATATATATTTTCTGTTGAAGACCATTATAACTAGTATATAAATTTATGTACCCATGTTAATCAAAATAATGTAAAATAGAATAAATGCAAAAAATTAAAATAAACTGTAGTCAATAAAGTTCCTTGATATTGTGATGTGTATTTTTGAGCCTGATAATATTGATAAAGCTACTTTGCCACATTTGATCTCAAACCTAAAAAAAAAAAGAAGAAAATCTGAAATAAGCCCATTTTCCGCAGCAATTTTTTTTATTTTAGTTTATGAGACAAGGTTCCTAATCAACAAACCATTTTCTGGTTTGTTTTTTGTTATGCTACCACAAGTAGGCAGTGTATTTAATAGCAGCACAGAAGACAATTGTACTGGGTTGACCCTGTATGGATGCTAGACACCCATGAAAGCCACTCTAATGCTGCTCCCCTTTTCAGCATGAAAGGGAGGAAAAAATATAACAAAGATTCATTAATTGAGATAAGGACAGGGAGGAAAATCACTCACTCACCAAATACTATCATGGAGAAAGCAGGGTCAGCTTGGGGATATTAATAGAATTTATTACTAACAAAATAAGAGCAGGATAATAAGAAGTAAAATGCATCTTAAAAACACCTTTCCTCCACCCTTCCTCCTTCCCAAGCTCTGCCACCTTCTCTTTTAGCAGCTAATGGAGATGGAGAATAGAGGTTATGGTCAGTTCATCACAAGTTGTTTCTGCTACTTCTCAGGGGAAAAGCCTTTTGCCTTCTCTAGTGTGGGGAGGACTCTCCCATAGGTGACGTTCCTCCGGGAGCTTCTCCAACGTGAGTCCATCCCGTGGGCAACGGTTCTCCACAAACTGCTGCAATGTGGGTCACTCTTCCTTCAGGCACAGCTTGCTCGAATGTAAGTCCCCTGAAGGATCACAAGTCCTACCAAGACACCTGCTCCAGTGTGGGCTCCTCTCTGCACAGGCCTACAGGTCTCTGCCAGGAGCCTGCTCCAGGACAGGTTTCTCCTGGGTTTACAGCCTCCTCTCAAGCACTCACCTGCTGCAATGCTGATCTCCTCCAAAGGCTTCAGGTGGATTTCTGCATCCCCATGATCCTCTATGGCCTGCAGGGGCACAGCTGCTTCACCATGGTCTTCACAACAAGCTGCAGGTGAATCTCAGCTCCAGTGCTTGGAGCATGTCCTCCCTCTCCTACTCCACTGACCTTGGTCTCTGCAGAGCTGCTCCTCCCACATACTGTCACTCTGCTCTTCTCTGGCTGCAATCACATCTCTCCAATAACTTTTGCTTATTTCTTAAATAGGTTATCACAAAGTCATTTGTGATTGACCATTCTTGATTGACTTGGTCTTGACCAATGGCAAATCCATCCTGGAGCTGGCTGGCATTGGCTCTGCTGGACATGGCAGAAGCTTCTGGCAGTTTCTCACAGAAGCGACCCCTGCAGGCCCCTGCTACCAAAACCTAGCCATGCAAACACAATACAAAAACTTACATTGTCTTTGGGAGGCTGTTCTGAAGATGCACTAATGGCCAAATTTGCCTTCTGAACAAGACTATAAGCCTCAATGAGACCCAAATATTACTGCAGGATGTTCCTTGTTATGTGAAACCAATGGGCTTAAATACACCCATTGGCTCTGTATATGCTGCTGAAGAGGCAGTTTTTGGATTTGAAGTGAGCTTTTCAGAAGACACAGCAATACTGAAGATTTGTACTGCTCCCAAAACTTCTGAAAGAACAGAGTAGTTGTAGCCCTTTCTCACCCAAATACAAGTCTCTGTCCTTATGATTGGACATATTAGTTGCCTTAATTACTTGCTGTTCTAATAATTATAATTTAGATGGAAAATATGCTATTCTGTGTGTAAGAAGCAGGATAACTTTGTCAGAAAGAAGTATTTTCTGAGATCAACCATCAGAAGGGGAACTTCTGCTCTACACTTGACGTCTTTATTGTCTTTATTCTAGAACATTTTGTTTTCCGTCATGTTGCTGCTGCTGCTGATCTGTAATGTGTCTAGACTTTAATTTTTGTCTTGTCACAGCTACTGCTTAC
This sequence comes from Anomalospiza imberbis, assembly GCF_031753505.1. Taxonomy (NCBI): domain Eukaryota; kingdom Metazoa; phylum Chordata; class Aves; order Passeriformes; family Viduidae; genus Anomalospiza; species Anomalospiza imberbis. The sequence continues at coordinate 28,674,106 of NC_089686.1, read as the reverse complement.
ATGGTACACTGTACATCCACTATGTCTTTCCCTGATGATGTATAATGCTGTATATAGTTGTGAATATCACCTATATATACAAGTAATATACACCTCTGGGGTTTTATTTTCTTTCTTCTTTTTATTCAATAGCATTTGTGCCAGCTTCCAGTCGTATATACTGGTTTTCCCTTCTTCAGACCCAAGATGGCAATTCTCATCCTGAATAGCTTTAAAATTGGTCATAGCAATCAATGTCAACTGAGGCATTACTAAAGAATTTCGCTTATCTCCAAGCTCCAATTTAGATCAGTCATTAAGCTTGAGTAAGCCTGAGCTGTCATAGCATTGTCCCTCATCACATTCTGAAAGCACAAAAAGTCAACTTCAAAATAAAATTTGTTCTATCTCTTACTGCGTTTTGTACTGGTCTAGTACGGACAATAAAGTTTACTGAAATAGGACTGTCAATCTTTGGAACGCAGGTAACTATACAGACTTTTTATCTAAGGAAGGCTACCCTACCTCAAATCTGGTCCACATTTAAGCATTTCCTTATGTTTCTTCTTTTATGCTGTTTGATCTTGTTATTGATGCATACTGCATTGCAGTGTAGAGCCTATTTTATATAAGCATACATTTTAGAAACATGAAATTAAAATATACATTTAAATATGAGAAGGAAAATATCTAAGTGTTTAAACACCTTATCAAACATATGAAGAATACAGGAATTCTCCTGCAGTGTCTCTATAGAAGCTTTCTTTCTTTGGGACAGTATTCAGTCTTAAAATTGACAGTTACAATCCTCTGCTTAGGTTGTATTTCTGAATTTATACTGAAATTTCAACTGTGCCTTAAAATAAGGTCTGGTTATGTTTTTGATTCTTTTTATTCTTTAGACTCTTTTTCTGAGCAGATTGAAGCTGAAAATAAAAATGTGGCTTGAATGGTTTTTTTGACAGTTATCTGATTGTTTGGTTAAGGGCTAGTTTGAAGAAAAAGTGCTGTGAATACTTATGATTTACAGTTTCTAAATGTTACAATATGCTTCAAATTAAATATTTATATGCTTCACGTTCTCTTGGCATTTTTAGAAGATCCTAAATGTAGAATGAAAAAGTTGATTCATTCAAATGATGGTTTTTGGTTGAGTCAAACAAATGGTAATATGCTGGATTAAGCACATTTACCAACTCTCCTAAACAGGCAGGGGGGAAAAATAAGAGGAAACACTTGGTGATGAAATGAAGACAGGGAAGTCATTTACCTCCTGCCATCACAGGAGAAACAGAGTTGATTTGGAGAATATTATTCGATTTCCAACCTAAATAGATTTGGATGATGAGAAACAAAACCAGAATTTACAGTGGAACTTCTACCCTCACCATCTCATTTTTTTCCAGTCTCCACATCAATCCTTCATTCCCAGTTCTTCTACCAGCAGCCTCTGAGTAGTGCAGAAGGCTCATGGGGATGTGGGCTCTGATTTGTACGTAGCAGTTCCTCTCTGATTCTTGTTTCTTCTCACATGTTCCCCCTGTTCCTGGGTGGGTTCTCTCCACTGTCCTTCAGGAAAAGCTCTGTTCCAGCGTGGGTTCTTCATGAGCTCAAATTCCTTCAGGAAATATCTATCTGCTCCAACAGAGAGTTCACTGTGGTCTGCACTTTGTATATCTGCTCCAGAGTGGTCCTCTTCATGGGCTACCGAGGGAATCTCTGCTCCTTTGATTACTGCCTCATACTCATTTTCCAAACTTGGATGTTTGTACTGGTTTCTCACTCCTCTGCCTGTCCAGCATGTTTTTCATTTCCTATTTTTATTAAATGGGCTTTTAACCTACAAAATGTTCAGAAAGATTGATTTCAGGATTGCCTGTGGAGTAAGGAGCTTCTCAATGTGAGTAAAGGCAGGATATGACACAAAATATATATTTTTTTTTCAATGAAAAGAGAAAATGAAAAGATTACATATATTATTATAGGATCTTCTCTAAGATATTTGCCCACATTTTTCAGTCTCCCATTACAAAATTTAGTTAATAAAATTGGCTGTGATTTTTAAATCATCCCAGAATGCTCAATATTTGTGTGGAAATATAGGAGCATATAGAGATATGGTTTAGGAAGGTTTTTTGTATCATAGCTGAACATATTCACTCTAATGCATTCATTTATCATTCCTTCAATTTCCCAAATTATATCGCTTTTTAGGTCTTTTCTTTTTTTATGGAGCTGTTGATTGCAGCAAGTTTCATCCCACCTTAACAAGTGAAAAAGGACATGGCATTAGATGTAAACATAACCAGACACGGATATTTCTGATTACCCACTATTCATCTGCTGTTATAGAAAAATGAATAAATAAAAAGGAAGTGAACTGAAAAGCTTTCAGATGAATAGACATTATTATATATAGAATACACAGAATACAGAGTTGTAAATTGAGAGATTAGTTCTTAACTATAATGTCTGTAACCTAGCCACAGTGACTGACAGGTTCATGCTTCAGCTTGCAGCCCCCAATGGTGAACCGTGAGGATATACCTTCCTAGATGTATGTTAATATGCTTTGACTGTGCTACAGTGGTCAATTCAAAAATGGGGAAGTAAAAAAAAATGCCACCAAATTTTTCAGAAAATCTTGGTCCGGACCAAGATGCTTTCAAAATGGTTTCATATACTGCACTGCACAAAGATGTGATATAAATCTACAACTTGAGATCTACAAATACTGTGAACAGTACTTCAGAGAGCTTGCTGGTTTTCTCCCACACAGTAGTTATTTAAATGTTTGATCAAATATTTTATTAATACAAACAATTAACCCAGTCTCATTTTCATAGTTCAGATTTATATGAAAGGAGAATATTGAATTTTCAAAAGCATATAATGGATTTGGTTCTTCTGTTAGGTTTAGCCATTTTAGAATGTGAAGCTGGTAGAACATTTCCCATTTTTCATTTTGTGCTTAAACACTTAGGAGTGGTTGCGATCAAGAAAAAAAATGGAGTGGAGGAACCATTTTTATTATCTATTTATAATCTTTATTATAAATGTCAAAATTGTAAATATTAGAAAAAAAACATATTCATATATATTTCCTAATCTGTTCTAATATACCTCATAATTCAATTAACTACAACACAGTAATTTATATATAAATTAATTTATATTAAATTCTATATAAATTACTATATATATTATTAATAAAAATATATATTGTTATACATATATACTTTGTACAAAAGTATATATGCACACAGTCTAGCTTTTACAGCATAAACCTACCTGCAAGGGATCCTTTTTAAAAATTTTTACTTCTAATTAAGTCATGTCAGATTTGCTTTGACTAATGGGCTGAATCTTGCAGATCTCTGAGGAATTTCAGGGTTTGGCTTCAATACTTCCCGATGGAAGGAAAGCAGCAAACCATGGACAGTGAAGCCTGAACAACATAACTGCATATGCAGTTTGACTTCCATATCTTTGTTCAGTGCTTAGCAAATGTTCTAGCTCTGTCAATTAACAACATTCCATGACAGAATCACTTTTGCCTTGTGTTCTCAGTTCACAGAAGCATTGGTGGAAAAATCTAGTTTGTGAGCAATCTGTATCCACTTTGACCAACAGTAAATGATGATACAAAGTGAAAGTCAGTGAGGATCACGCCTCAGACGGTCACGCTGCTCTGCTGTCTGGCATTCATTTCACAGTCTCAAATTCCCATATAGTATTACATGAGTTCTGAACCTGGTAGAAGGTGCTTAACTGATATCCTTGGGAAAAGAAACTGAACTACCATGTCATTACAAATTCTTTCTGTAACAGAAAGAAACAAGATTTTGAATCTTGATTAGATGTCAGTCTCATTTAATTTTGGAGCAAAAGTAGAGGTCATTAGCCCAGGTACGTAAAAAATCTTCTAATTTATTCTTGACAAATTTAGGACCCAAATAATGGAAATATTCAAAATGTATTGGCTTTGGCATTCCTTGGGCCATAAGCAAACACAACAGAAAAAGAAATTGTTAATAGATAATTTGGGAATTTAATTTTTTTATGAACCTAGTATGTTTCAGATCCACAGGCTATCAGTAATTAATACGGTATGAAGTAGTAATAGAGCTGCAGTGATATGAGTCCAGATTATCAAACTTCTAAAGAAGGAATATGAAGACTTAACTGTAAATGTAGTCATTTATGTGTTTAGTTACTTGTTTTATCATGTATTGGTATTAATGCTTAATCCTTAAACACTCTTATTTTTTTCAGCTAGCAGAAAATGAAAACATGGTAATGATTACTTCTGATACCACTGAGGCAATTTAAAAAGCTGTACTTTTGTATTGCTGAAACTAAAACTTTGTCCATAGTTATTACTTGAGCTAAAAAAACAGTAAATATCTTCCTTCCACATGTGTACAATGTAAATATAGAAATTATTCAAGCTTAAATGCATAGAATTGGTAATTTTCTGGCTGCTTTAGTTGAGTTTCTTCTGTGAACTCTTATAGACTGCATTTCTTCTAATGCAAATTTAAAATACATGTAAAAATAAGGTTACATTATTATATTAATTTTCAATTATTTTTATTTAAATAAATTCTGAAATATTCTTATTGTCATTCTAATGCCATTCTTCAATTCCAAAAGTACATGTGAATTAGATCCATGCCTAAATGAGGATTACTCACAGCTCTTTGCAGATACTAAAAAAAGCTTACACATTACAGTTAATCTTACTAGCTAATACTTGCCAACAACATTTAGTAAGGGATTAAGAACAGAATCAGGAAGTTAAATTCAGAAAAAAAATCCAAAACAAAACAATTCCTCAGCGGTATGAAATATTTTTTTTATTGATATTAGCAAAAGAAGTGCTAAAGCCTGCTAAATATAACAAGGGAACCAGACTGACTGCAAGAAAAAAAACTACTTCAAAATCTTTTTTGCAAAAGCCATTCCAAGGCAGCCCAAGGACACAAGTGACTGACAAAGTTTAACACAGTGACCAGTGCACTTTCAACAGCCAGGCATAAATAACAATGTCTGTTGTGTTTTCAGATGGTCTCTCTTAGGCGGCGGCACTGATAAAATGTAGGTGAGCATTCAAGGAGGAGAGGTTGGTATTCTGTTTTTCAATAAAAGGCAAAAAAATCTTTTTATAAACATGTTTGTGACATTCCTACGCTCTCTTACTGTTAACTCCTGTTCTTATTTGTGAAAGAAAAATTGACAAAGAAGAAAAGCAGATTTCTTCTTTATCAGCATATTTGTATTCATGTACTTTTCCTTCACTTAAAACCTTCTAAATTAGTGACTGTTTTGTTTACACAGTGTTGACAGCTGCTGAAAACATTTCATCTCATACAGCACAAAGAAGAATACAAAAGGAAATAGTCATAAAGGATTATTATTCTTTTTCAGGTTTTCCAGTACTTCTGCTTTCCTGGTGCTGCATAACAATGCATTTTACATTACAGAACAAAGTACAATATACAGGGGATAGGCTTCAAATAAAATAAATATTTTAGATAGCTCGGTTTCCTCCCATATCTTTTCCTCCCAAGATAAGTGGGCTTGGTAATGAGTAGCAGCTAAAATTTAGGTCTATTTCCAAATCACACTCTTCTTTTGACTAAAAGGTTTCCAGATGAACAGAATTTAGAAGTAAAAAGGCATCCCATCCTTCCTTTTTCCCCATAACAAGTTATTTACATATAATGTTAACAACTTTTGAATACTGATCTGTCTACTGTACAGTGTATTGTAGAAGCAAGAACCTATAAAATCTTAATCATATTAAAATAGACATTTTCATATTTGCACCATAAGATTGTTGGCATGGGAGAATATCCACACACAGTTTCTGAGACATTGTCTTTTGTAAGTCAGCAAACAACTTGTAAATGTCCAATCACCAAATGCAGGGTCAAGGTGATATGGAAAGTAAGAGTTGTTCAAAAGGAGTTGAAGACTGAACTCCAATCTATACCCACATTCTCAAAGTATCTTTGACTGACAACCTCAAAGAAGGGAAAGCCATTCTTTTCCTTCTCTGTCCAAAAGACCTTGTAAGTACACAGTTACCTTTCTTGGGTGGTCAGCTGGGATAATATTTTTTCCTCCACCTACCTCTTTTCCAATCTAAGTCTGAAATACACTTTTTCTTTCTGGTGCTTACAGCCCTTCTAAGGCCTCCAGGGTAACAGAAGGTAAGAAATACTAACAGAATAATTTAAAAAATACTAAAATACTAACAGAATAAAAAAATGTATTTGCAACACTCATGCAGATTAAGCACATGCTCTCTGCATGTAGCAATAAGAAGGGAATGTGTTACATCTTTCTCAGTAAATAATATTATGCCCGACCTGTTACAAATTTGTAAATATACTGTGTGCTTCAGTTTTTCTTTTAGATGTCTGAAGATATGTAGAATACTAATTATAAATATTTTTGATTTCAAATTCTTTAACCAATGTGTGTTTTTCCAAATCACAGTTTGTTAATAAGAAGACCATACTCACCTTCTACCCTAGTATTCGATTTCTAATCATCAGTAGTGCTTAGCTGGACAAGAGTGTCAGTGGCCAGAATACTATGATATTCCCTTAGTACTGCCTCTCCGCCTACAACAGTGTGAAGCCTTGAGTGTTTCTGAGCTGGAATTGGTATTTTTGTCTTTGAAAATAACATAAAATCTGTTTTTTCCATGGCAATTTGATAACTTGATAGTGGAAACAAAGCAAGATATATTTTTGCAAGGCCTAAAACCTTGCAAATGTATTCATTTTTGTATTCATCCCAGGCTATCTGGCATTTACTGAGTTTTCTGGAGAACATAATTGCAGAAGTTTGAGTTTACAATAGATAGATTATTTGCTTAAGACTTGAAGATTATGAAAGAACTAATGGGATTGTAATAAAGACAACAGTGGGAGAAGCAGAGAGGAGACATGGTATACAGTGCTGAGTGGCAGCAAATATATATATGTCAGACAGTGACTTCTAGTTTGCAATTACTGCAGAGTTCAAAACTAAATGGAGGCTGAAAATCTTTTTCTCCTTACCATATCATAGCTATGAGGGACAGCTCCTGCAGACAGAAAGAAGACTCAAAGATTATGTGATACACTGAAGTGCCTTTCTGTGGCTCTGAGAGGTGTCTTATGTCTTACACAAAATAATGTTTATTTCCTGGTGTTGTGAGCTTGCACATTTACATGGAATTAATATTATGCACAATCATAAAATTCCTAGAACCCAGTCCTTTAAGAATTTTCCCAGTATTGCTAAATTCTGCCTAAAGGGTTCCTTCCTACCCCTTAGGCAAGAAAAGAGCTTTCAGCAGTTTTCATCCAGCCACCTCTGAATTCTCCATCTGTTTGAAATGATCATTAATATTTGAAATCCAACTCTTCTTTTTCTACATCATCCTGACATCCTCAGCAGCAGTAAAGACCACAAAGAAGTGGAAAACAAGAGGATAACCAGAAGCAGCTAAACTAAGTGAAATTCAGATGGCTGGAAATTCTTCTGTCTTGAGCTAAATACAATGTTTGACATAGCAAATAAGGGTCAGCTGTCAGGTATAGCAAATTTGCACCAGCTTGGAGCTAGTAGAAATGGTCAGAACTTCTTTATTTCTTTATTTCCCAGTCTATCTTTCTTGATGATATGAAAAAAAGGAGGTTTAGATTACACAAATCACTGAAGAAACTGAAGATTTGTAATCTCCTCAGTGAAGTAGCATAAAGGGGGATGCAGTACTTTTACTGCAATTTTGCTGCAGTCTTTTTTCTCTGCAAAGAGCAGAATGGTATGCAGCACTTGTTGTTTTATTTCATCTTAAACAATGTAATTCTTTGGTACAGCAGCAATTTCTACCTGTCGTAATTGATCACAGACAATAAAAATCTGTTCTTTTGGCCAGCAATTTGATAGAAAAGCTTCTAAGCAGACCACTGAGTTGCTGCAGCACAGTATAGTCAAAACATTTTAACAGACTTACTGCTTCATATAGTATTTAAAGTTACAAGGTTTTATGTATAAAATTTCTTAAGCAGATTCAACCATATAGATGCAAAGACATTTTGTATGCAAGAAAAAAATCTGATTTAGACCACAGCCTGAATATTTTTTAATTTTAGCAGGTATTTATCAGTGGTTCTATAAATTACCTGGAATTATTTGCCCCAAAATTTTCTCATTACAATGAAAATTTTTATCCTGCCTTTATTAATGAAAGGGAATTTTAACTAACATGAAAAACCCCTCAAAATTTCTTGGATATATTAATATTACAATAAACAAATGTGTTGATTTTCAGTGGTCTGACATAATTTAGGAAACAATTTTTTAAATTGAAAATGTTAAAGATGGAAGGAAGAAATCTGTATAAAATCTTATCTATGTAGAAAATATTTTGCTGTTTCAAGTTTCTGTTTTTTCTTTTCCAAATGGAGAACAAAACACATGGCCATCAGAGTCAAAGTACTAAAAAATAGTTCAGAAATTTTTTTTGAAGTGGGATTTACTGATAGCGTTGTTTTCAGTATGAAAATATTATTCTGTATTAAAGTCTTACCATACCACTCTTTGTCTGAACTATAAGAGCTGCTAAAGAGTGTTCCACAAGACCAAATGAAGGCTTCACATATAACAGATGCCTTAATCAATGGAATCAATAAATATATGTGAAAAAGTGGAGAAAAGGCTGCAGGTCAAATGGATTTTCAGTGGGATATACCTAAACCTCATCAAAGTGATGCTTTCTATCTCTGTACAATTCTGCAGTGACTGAAGAAAAATGACATCAAAATCAGTTGCCTTGTTTATTTGGAACTTCTGAAGTGGACCACTGTCTAATAGGCTGGGCAGAAACTAGTTTCCTTGAGATCCATCTTGTATTCCAGCTTGTCCTTCAAATCTCTTAATCACTATAAGTGCTGTTTTCCTGTAGGCAAATATTTTCTCACTTTCTCACTAGGGCTCAAGAGAAATGGTGTGAAAACATATAAAAGTGAACATGAAATCCCAGAAAGTAGGAGTCAAAGTGGAAGAAACCTTAACTAATCATTTTGTCTTAAAGGCAACCTCAGCTGCATTTCCATGATAAGGAAGACATGTTTTTCTAAGAGACTCTTAAAAACACCTAATAATAATGGCCATTTTGCAATCTCCCTTGGCAACCTGATCAGTAGCTTGCTCAGGAATAATTTGTGCAGAGCTTTGGTTAGGAAAAGCAATGAAGTCTTCTTTTAGAGACAACAGAGCTTCTTCTGAGCAGATATGGGAAAAATTCTCACTCCCATTCAAGGCTCTCTAGTGAGGCTGGCAGAGTGTAAAGGATGATGACACATTTCATTTGGAAATCTCAGTTTACCCTCATGCTAGTATGTGGAACTCGGGATGCTTGTGGGTCAGATTTTTATTCTTCTGGCAGTCTTCTGCCCCATGTAGTCACTTTCAGCACCAGGGCAGGACAGCAACATTAAAAGCCAAGGATGATCCTTCTAATTGCAACCTTTGACAAACATCCAGTCTGATTCTTTTACCTTGTATTTTTTTTCTTTTCTAAATACTTATCTACCTATCTACCTATCTAGCTATGTACAAATGCAAATTTATGCATAGTGACTTTTTTGTAGTTTCTGGTTTTGAATATTCCAATAATCCAAATAATCCACTCACAAAAAATAAAAGACGTTATCCTTGCTCAAAATTCACCATGGGGTTTGTGCCCATAGACATGTCTTTCATTTGAAGATCAGCAGGGTGTCCTTTGCAGTAAAAGAATCATTAGAAGGGTTCAGCCCAAGTAGTATTTAAATAAAAGATATTTCCATAACCAGTGTGGATAAAATCTTGGATATACAAGAAGATCATGAGGAATGCATACATATTAACATGTACAAAAATATCATATAAGGTAAATTTTTATTAAAAACAGTTTTTAAGAAAAAGAATGTATGAACAGCAAGTTAAAACAGCAGTGCTTTGAGGAGCTAGTCATGCTTTATGATATGAAATACATACAAATATGTGTGGGGTAAAAGAGAAGAAGAGAAAGAAGAAAGAGGTCATTCAGGGCTTTAGCACTCTGAAGGACAAATTAGTCAAATTATCCAGGAAACATATGACTTTCTATCCGAAAATTTGACGTTTTAACTGTTGTTAAAAATAATTCATTATATAAGGTGTTTGAATGCAATTAATACTGCACAAATTAAATTTATATGGTGAAAATCTCTCACAGGATTAAATTCAGCTTTGATTTAGGCTTTGGAAATGATCTAGTTCCTAGTTGTTCTCCACCTATATTCAAAAAACACATATTCAAGGGCTGTTGCTAAATTTTTATTCCTCTTCACCTAGCAGATAACCGGGGATTTTGATGTTTTCAACTCCATATTTTTTCTTTTATTTTGATACTTGTGAAATGGAAAAAAAATCAACATATGAAATGTGATAAAAAGACCAAGTAATTGTTTCTTAATCCACAAAAATAGTAACTGAGGTAGTGATTGGGAAGAAGAAACCCAAAATCCCAAAATATGTCCCCTCTTCCTAAACAAAAAAAAAAACTCAAACCCAAACTCAAAATGCACCAGAACTAAGAGTTAAATCTGGAATAAAATATGAAAGCATCATTATTCACAGCAGTTCTAAAATCCCCATTCAGTTGCAAATCAAAATGATTTCCAGTTAGACTGGTATTGGATTTCAGCACAGCATTAGGCTTGGCATGCAGTATCCAAACTCAGCCTCTAAGATTTTGTGCTGTACTTTATTTAGATATGGATGACCAAGAAAACTCATCAAAAGTATAAGTTCTCTTACATTTCATATTGATATGGGTTGACACAGTATTTGAAGGGTAAGCTTGCTGACTTCTTTCTTCACACTGTAAATTCCTTCCTGTTGTTGGTATTCATTTATTGGGTTACTTTTCCAGAATTTTTCTATTAATACATGGTTTAATATTGACTTAAGGGTGGCTACCATGCTCACAATCAAAGATGACTATTCAGGATAACACCAAAGATTTTCTGCCTAATTATTTTCTCTTTCCTTCTCTGTCTTACCACAAGCAAGAAGGCACTTGTTCTTGTTTCATGGGGTGTTCTAATACTTCAAATAACCCTAAATATAAGCATGGATGAGCTACTAAAATTTACATTTTTTATAACCCTTTATATTGTGTTATGTATAATGTCATTCTTTGTTTACCTGCATTCCATTTTGAACACAGCTATAAAACAGGGTTCTTAAATGTCAGTAATAACTTATACCACAAAGAATATGAAATGAAGGGCAAAGCTTGCGTAAAAGTAAATTAACTGAATTCAAATTTTATCAGGGATATGTAGGGAAAATGTTTTGCTGTGGTTATGATAGTGAGTTATCTGCCTTTTACATTTACTCTTATACTGCAGACTCAGATGGGATGAGCTATATGCCATAATATACTATTAGGTAAAAAGCGACATTCTTCAATCATGTTTGACTACTTTCAGTATCATTGTCTACAAGTCAGAGAGAATGTCTACCACAGCTACAGAGAGGCATTCAACTCTGTAGCATAATTAAAGTGCAGTGGGCTGCACATGTCTCTACACAAATTAATCTGGCATTCAGCAGTGCCTAAAGAGTATGGGTACCAGGAGTCAAAGGCTTCCTTTGGAAGTCAGGCAGAATCCCATGCTTCTGCCTGCTGTGCAATTTTTTGGAGCTACCAGTTATGGGCATCACTGGCTCTAGGAGCCCTGAAGATCAAGCTAACACTTGTATCTCAAACACCAATTGTTGGATAGCTGTGGAACCAGCCAAGGACTAGTGATAAGAACACAGTGCAAACTGGCAAGAAAAAACAGGATGTGCCTGGTTTATACTTTAGTCAAAAATATGGAAAATCAGTTATAAGCCAAATGGAGTTTTAATACCTCCAATTTTATGGCAGAGTTATTTCCTATGTATTGATGCTTTTTCCCAAGCCTATTTTATAGCTCATGCTGAGCTTCAGTCTCTTACATGTTTAGTGTTATTATCTTCATACTGATAGTTTAAAGCTAGCTCAGACATTTCTACACAGGTTTCAGTCATCTATTTTTTACTTCAGTCAACATATTTTAGAGGCCTAACATAAAATTTCAGCCTTAGGCACCACAGTTTTATTCTTCCAGTAAATCTTTACAAAATTAATTAAACCTGTAATTTGAAAATCAAAGCACAGTAAAACATTTGGTGACAGAATTCCTAAAATATAAATTATTATCATATCATGTCCTTTCCTTCCAGGGTCAAAGCACCATATTTGCCTTATTGTGGTATATAAATAAAATTATTATCAGTGGCTGCAAATTTCCCCTTATAATTTCAACTAGGGAGAAACTAAGATTTCCATTAAATATTGTTTTTTACAGCTGAGCTAGGAGGTTTCCAGAGTGTCTCCATATTGGTAGTCTGAGAAGAAACAAGTCAATATAGTACAAGTAAAATTAATGTCTGATACTAGTTCAACAGAAAAATCCCAGGCCCCTGCATATGAACCCACAATGGACAAACAGATTAATATTTTCATGAATCATGCCTACTTTAAGGTAATCTGAAACCAATCTGCATTCAGAAGTTATCTGATCTACTTTCTATGCTGACTGATTTTCTGAAGTTAGCCAACTTCAGGTCATCTACTAAAAGATGTGCTTTTGGCACAGAATGTCTGTTATGTTTCTGTTACCCTTTTCTTCAGCTAAGAATTCTAAATTACAATCAATAAACTGTATTTCAAACTGCCCAGAAAGACGTTACTTGAAGAAATTAGGAACAGCTTCAAAAAACTATTTTTATATTTCTCTCAAAAAAATGCCATTATGCTGCAGCAACTAATTACTTGGGGCTTTTTCTCCAAAAAGAAGCATTATTTTTGCTATCATGTAATCTTATCATAGGTAGAACTAACAATTACAACAGTTGCACAGTTGACACCACAAAAATCAATAGATCAATTATCATTAGCATGAATTTGTACGTTGGCCCTGAGTTTAAATACACAAATCTCTAATGCTAAAATGTAAGTTTATGCTACCTTAGTAAATTTATAATAGACAAAGTTTTGCCATGTCTACAACATGTGTTTCTAAAGGAAATTAATTTTCTTTTGTTTTTCTCCACTAAATCACTAATCATGTAACTAGTTTATTTGATTAAAATTTCCCAGGCTAACCCCTCCAGTTCTTGGATTAATGCTTTAATACAGAAACTTGGAAAGTCTCATCAGCTTTTTGTACACTGTTCAATGGTTTCCCAATTTGTTGATCATCTTTAAGTGAGGACGTATTTTTGACAGACTATGAATCTTTAGCTGAACAACTAGTTAGAGAAATCAGCTGCTTAGTTATTGTGAAAGAAACGAATCATACTTATTCAAATCAGAAATACTCAGTGAGGGAAAGAAAAACAGAAATACAGTATTATTCTCCCCCAGTATAATAACAATGAATGACATAATCTTTAAAATTAATTTATTTTATGCTTCTTTTTTCAAAGGTAGTGTGTCTTATAGATAAAATACTTTTATTTCTTACAGGATCAATCCTGATAAAATTACAGCAATCATTAAAAATATGGTCCTGGTTAGATAATTATTCTTTAGAAGAGAATGTGTACAAGAATCATTTGACTGTAGCTCCTATGAGGTTAAACTATTTGGACACAGATGAATATGGACTTAAAATTTGAAATAACTTGACTTTCTTTTGACATAATGCTCACATAAACTGTTGATGAAAAAGGATTTTTATGCTGTTTTCTTCTATCAATGATTGTTGCCTCTACATGGATCCTAAACATTTAATGAAATAGATTTAAAACAAATCCAAGCAGTTCTAGAATCAATACACCAACTGTCATATGCATGCATAATAGTCTCCTAGTGAGTCTAAAAAAAGGAAAAAATTTTGCACTCTATGTGTTCTTTTCTCCACTAATAAATTAATCTTAAATAGGACAGACTAAGCTTAGAGCTGAGTTAACATTTCTTAACTTTCATCTCAACAGCTTTAACAGTTTTCAAGTCAACTGCAAATGTTTTCATATGGCAAAACTTGACATAAAATCTTAGACTAGCCTTTTTTTTTTTTTTGGAAGAGAATAAGAGACTGAAAAAGTTTGGAGTGATATACATACAATTTTGAAATAATATACATAAAAGTATGAAGGGTGGAGTATTATTTTGTTAGCTACCATAAGCAAAATCCAATATTTTAATTTACCCTGCTTTAGTTATGTCAATGATCCATCCTGACATGAATTACATGTGGTCTGGGAGGTAGAGAAGTCTATTTTATTTAGGGATTTAAGTCAAATTTTCTGCCTGATTCAGATCTCAATTATGTTGCCAAAACTTATTTTGGGGTTAACTAACACTGCTCAGAAACACTGGATCAATTTTTATTAGCCTATTCCACCAACAGCTCACTCATGACTCCTTTCCTGGGGCATGGATGAGATCTTCTGGACCTTTCCACACCACTTTGTAGCTGCCTCCTGCATGTTTTGCACCAGCATATTGCTCCTACCTAGGATTCCATAGTCACCTTTAATGCCTTCAATTTCTGTTCTAAAACAGTTAAAAAGGGATCAGTATCTAGAGAATGTCATGAACGTATTTCTTTCTCTCTTGTCTCTGTATTTTAAACTATCCATACATCTCAAAATGAATGTTAACCGTTATGAGTGGTATTTACTCATGAAATGAAGATACCGTCCTAAATGTGAAATAAGCATATTTTTAGATAAAAAAAGACCTTATTGTACCATATAAATTTCAGGATAGATGTTAAAGCAACATTAATATCTCCAGGCATTAAAATATTAATAATGAAACATCACAGAATACATTCTATTTTCTTAAAATGCTTGAGATTATAATAGGTATGCCTGGGCTTTTGATTTCTCTTGTGGATAATATTTTTTAGTTTGAAATTATAAATATATCTTAGAAATTTGCATGTTGCTTTGATGGATAGAATAATTCACACGATATTTTATTGAAAAACAAAACAAACAAAAAAAAAAAAGAAGAAGAAAGATTCCTACCTAATTGCATTGTTATAAAGGCAGGAGCTTGAAGGAAAAGGACATAAAATTCAGTACAATCCATAAGAGCAGGAGGAAAAAGTAAAAAGGCAGAGAACTCAAGGTATTAAAGGAAGTAAAGAATTTGTGAATAAGATGGATAAACTTTTGTGTGTGCAAAGGAAAAGCATTCTATATTGGTCTTGTAGTTTAAATGTTGAAAAGTCA
Organism: Anomalospiza imberbis; assembly: GCF_031753505.1. Classification (NCBI taxonomy): domain Eukaryota; kingdom Metazoa; phylum Chordata; class Aves; order Passeriformes; family Viduidae; genus Anomalospiza; species Anomalospiza imberbis. Next base: position 28,658,815 of record NC_089686.1, on the reverse strand, counting down.
GGCCCAAAACATGTATTAGCTAGATAATTGAACACTGTGAAAACTTAAGCCCCAAATCTCCTACTACTATTGAAGTGAAATACCTACACTAGGTTAAAAACTAATTAAAATAAAATTCCAATGTCTTTTCTTATTTTGCAACCAACTAGTTGCATGTGTGAGAAATCACATTTTTATCTGATCTGGGTGAAATCTTCTGGATTAAGATTCTGATGATAACTTACAGGAACACAACTACCTGAGTGGAGGACCCCAAAGTTAAGTTTATATCAACATTAGCAAGTGTAAACTTGAACTATTTTAATACCTTTGGAAAAAGAAACAAATAACACAAGCAAAGATGATGATAGATAGATAGATAGATAGATAGATAGATATGCATCTGCATGTGTAACATATTTTAAAGGCAATCCTGAGAGAACAGGGATTCTCAGTTGATGTAAAATCAGTGACAAGGGGAATTGTATTTAAATAAAAAGACGGAATAACTTCTTTGACTAGCAATACTAAATGAAAAAGATCAAATATATTTAACATTAGCAAGACAAAATATCTCAGTAATTTTTGTTTATATGAAAATTGTTTCTTTGCTTTTTGCATACTTAACATAGTGTTTCTCCTATTTAACATAAGCAACTGCTGGATGGTAACCTAAATTGTCTGAATAAACAGAATAAACAGTATTTCTTCCTTGTAGTCTTTATGTGTGCACTGGTTTCCATAGGTGTTGGAGATTTCTTGATAGACTTATCAATAATGATACCAAAGAAGCTTTTATTCTCTTTTAGTTTATTTAAATACTTTATGGGATTTCATATAATATGTTTATACAGGAGAGTTTATTTAACTTCTAAATACAAAACAGCTTGGATTTTTTTCATGAAATCTCTTTTTAAATTCATGCCTTTTTTAATTTGTCAGTTACTCAGCCAGCTGTGTCAGGATCAAATGTATTCTTACTGTAAGATTCTTAACTTAATATGTAGGAAAAATGAGCACTAAGTATTGCTACAAATAATGTGTCAAAAACTTTTGTCAGGTGATTTATAAGTCATTACTTTGCCTATTTCTTTTCTGAGCTTCTGACAAATGAGATACTGTGGGACTCATGGAAATTAACACCAGAATTAGCAGCAAACTTGAATTGGTATGGTAAGATTGGTTGATGAATTTTCAAAATGCATAAGTGGAGAGACTATGGCCAAATACCTCTTCAGAGACTGAATACTGATTAGGCAGCAACAGCAAATGGAGAATCCAGTAATATATTCTTTCAGCAGCATTTTTTTATTTTTAATTTGAACTTGTGTGACTGCAAATTCCAGTTATTGGTTTTCATTAGGTGAGTTTTGCAGGCAATCACAGCCTGATTTTAGAGGCAATTTTCTCTGGTGAGGTGGTCTTAACAGACTGGAAACTTCATGCCACGAACTTTTGCAAGTATCAAATAGTAATGTCAAGCCCAAGTTAACTACATGCACTTTTCAGTTAGGAGATGCATGGCTACAATTCCCCTTTCTTACAATGAGAATCCTGGAGCGTGGTGAAGGCTTTTGAAATTCTATGCCCTTGTTAAATAGTCAAAGTATCTTAAGATATTTGAAACAACACACGTCCAAGTTTCCCTAGCTATACAGGGAGATGGAAGGACTGACAAATGACTTGCCAATAAACAATGGCTTATAAGTAGCAACTTTCTATGTTAAATTGAGGGATTTATTGCAGAAGCAGAAGCTGAGTTGGGAAGAAGATAGCAATTGACTGATTAGACTGAAATCACTTTTATAAATACTGAAATACTTTCAGAGCTTGGGTAGGAATATTGTCCATGTCCACTTAAAAACATATTTATACCAAAATGATAGATTTTTGTATCAATTCATGTGTTCTCAGACTTCATATTGCTGTCCATTACCATTTCTTTCAGCTTAGATGTATTTTGTGTAGATCTTTTGCAGAGCTTTCAACGTCAATGCTGTGATATTTAAGATTACATTTATTGAAAGAATTTGAAAGCTGATGATAAAAATGGTTATTGTTTATGACTTTTGTTCGTGGCTGCTTTTCTACACTGGCACACAGGGAATGCTTATTTTTCTGTTGTTGCCATGAAGACTGAAACCCTATCTTTTATTCAATAATAGCTCAGACCTTTTGTTCAATAAAAATTAAATATTGCAAGCTCACAATAACACCTCACAGTTTGCAAAGAGGTATTCTACATACATTTTTACATACATAATTTAAAAAGAGATGTTATTTTTTCAAAACCAACAGTATTTTTAGGCTTGGTTCTTATCTTTGTTATATAAATGTAAGCTTATGGGTAGATCAAAGTCAATATACTATCTACTTCATCCAGTGCTCGGGTAGTCATTGCCTTCTTTTACTCCCTGTGTTCATACTTATTTACAAAAAGCAGAACACGGAAAAGAAAATCCTTCTACAAAAGTGAACTTGTTCTGCTTATTTAGAAAAACATATTTATGTTACTGCAATTGTATTAAAGGTTTTTGGAACAGTGTTCAGTAGCCGTCAGCTGTATTCAGTTTTCAGTAGATTGATATGATAATGTTACTTACATAAATTAGTGCTTCTGCTGAAAAGCTTAAGATAGCTGAAAATGAAGAGGAAAATTGTATCAAGAAAGAGTAAAGTAAGAGGATCAGAGGAGTAAGGGCCTATGACAACCTGCTGGAGTTGATATAGTCACAATGTTTAACTATATTTGTGAGTTTATAGGAATACAACTAGAGAGTTCTGAGTAGAACAGAAAAATGATAGGAAATAGACATTGTCTAATATTTAAAGTTAAGTTTTCAAAATATCATGAAACTTGGGTGATTGTTGCATGCCGGGTGGGTTCAGTTAGGGGTTTTAATAAATGTTAGTTAGGTCAGTTCTATGTACCCCTATTTTCCCCTCACAATGGGTTGCTCCAGGCTGTCTGCTATAGGAACTTTTACCTGTCAATCTTGTAACTACTCCCTGCTTCCCCACGGAAAGTTCTGTATCAATCACCCCACCTCTGTAATCCCATTTGTCCCAGAACACTGTACCCACCTCTGTTATGTTCCCATTGGATGTTGTGTTCCGCGTCACTCCCCTGTCGTCTGTCCCCATTGGGCGAGGGGGGCTTCGGCCCCCCTATTTAACCCCATGCTCCCTGTGTCCCAGCTGCCATTTTGCCCGTACACGCACCTGGAAACAGCTGCTTTGTCCACCACTGCAGCCAGGCGGGAAATAAACAGTTCTCAGCCACGTGGGCAGAGTGCGCCTTCTCTCTCACCCTTTATCTCGCCTCAGTGTGTGGCTATGGAAGCGGCAGACCCACATGGAGGCTTAGCCCTAGAGCTCTGCACCCATGTGGCAGCCCCGGTCTTGCTGAGAACAGCACCACTAGTTGGGCACCCCCAGCTGCCCGGGAGTGGGGCAAATTAAAACCGAATGCCACAGGTGATTTGTCAGTGCTATTAAAAATTCCTCTGGACTTTTAGGCCAGTGTTATGATTTCATAGTATTAGAGTTATGATTTTTGATCTATGTGTGTTAACAAGAGTACAGAATCTTCTTTTACATATTAGCTGATTCAAGAAAGATTTTAGGAATCAAATCTGTGAATAGATCATTATTTTTCTTTGTATTTCACAGCTGGTGCAAGAAAAGAACATTAAATATTATTACTGTACTAGGAAAGGGTATATGACGTTCAAGAGTACGCTGCAGTATCTTCTGTGGTGCAGAGAGGCTGAATTATGTCAAAGTGGAGAAAAATGCTGAGAGGAGGCTAGAGTTTGAAATGAGAATTTTCCCTTCTGATTTTGTTGTATTTCCACTCAGTTTATCACTTAAACTGCTGCTTCTGAATCTTCGGGAAGCACTTACAATGCCCCTAATATACCCCTAATTTTAATGGAGATAGGTATACCTGACATAGGTGGCAAGCAAAGGTCAAGAAAAATGGTCTGAGTACTTGCTCTAAGTTTTCTTTGTGGTCCAAGACTCATATGGCCTAGGTCATACTCAGAAGGTCATACAAAAGACTAGCAGGAGATAGTCTTATTTTGCACTTTTGAAATCACTCTTCTGAGTTATAAATCTTTCAATGAAAAGATGCTATATGATTCTATGAGACATTAATGGAGACACACATTTTAAAGCTTCTCCCATTCCTTCTTTTTTCAGTTTTTCTTGAAATGCATTCTGAACAGAATAATGCAAAGCATTGTAAAGTGAAACATTTTCACAGGCCATGACCCTTGAAAGATTCATATTGTAGAGAAGATGCTTCCAATCTATTGACATTTAATCAGTCACTATTTGGAAGGGAAAAATTTATTCAGTTTCTAGAAATTAGCAAATAACCCAGATAAACTATAGGCAATGTGTGATTAAGGCTGCTTCAAAATGTGCTGAAACACATGTTAACATGTGAGAGAGCTCTGTATCTGTAAACTGAGAAATCAAAACATCAGTTTTTGGAAGAAAAATTGAGTAGATTCCTGGATCTGTGCCATGTTTACACAACAGGAGACTGCAATGGGCTGATCTCCTCTCTATTTAGATTCTAAAAAGATTTGAATTTGTGATAAGTATGTAATTTTTCTATTCTCAATGATATTGTTTCTCCATTGCTGAAGAATTCAATCTGGATATATGCAGAAACACAAGTATTTTTACGATACGTTCATTTTTGACCTAACTGAAGTTAAAAGCAAACATTGTTTTCAGTACAAGAAACCAGGTTTCCATGAGAAATTATTGAACTTAGTAATTACAAATTTCTGTAAGCATATACTCTTATGGCATATGAAAACAGCAAGAGAATGACGCAGTGCTCTCATTACACGCTGATTGATTTGCACCAGGAATTGGTAAAATTTCAGTACTTCAGCCTGACCAGTGTGACTTAATTGCTGAAGGTGAAAAGCAAAGATTAGCCCCTCCACTCTTACAAACATGCTCATGGTACTGATTCTAGAACTGGAAATGGAAAATCTTTTCAAACTACTTCAACTGGGCTTAGCATCGGGCCAGCGGAACAAAGTTTGCAACATTTTTACAATTGTGTAGTTGTGTCTTGCAATTATGCTCTCCAGATTTCTTAAAAATAGTTTTATCAAACACTTTTCTGAAAATCAAAATCTTTAATGAATCATGCAGTCATTGTCACTAAAATCTGACTATTTTTCTGCTGATATGTGAGGCAGTAGAATCTAACTAACACCCCCTTAGTTTTTACTGCAAACAGTAAAAACGTGTTTTGAGAGTGAAGTAGACAAATATGACAGACAAGGAGAAATGCTAGAAGCATATATAGCAAATAAGAGTGGCATTTTGCCCTTTTTACATAAAAGCTTTATTGACCATAGTGGCAAGACAAAGTATAAGTATAAGGGGCTGTTTATCTGATATAAGTCAACATCACAAGTCAAAGCTCAAATGAGAACATTGAAAATTCATTTTGAGGATCACTGATATTTATCAAGTGAGTTTAGTTATTCTGGAATACAAGGTGAAAAAAAGGAATTCAGGGACATTGGTCTGAAACCATTACAAATGACTAGAATTTTTTCAATTTTTATCTTTAGAGGTAAAAATTTATACTTCAGAAATAACAGATTATTACTGAGCTTCAGATATTAGTGAAGAGATTGCTATTTCTTTATTTCATGAAATAAGGTTAAAGCAATTTGTCTTTTAGAGGGTGAGTGGAGTTTGCCAGACTATCTGCTAGAAAATCCTTAAGTATATAAAATCCTAAAGTACATAAAATCCTAAATCTTTTTTGCTTGGTCCTCTATTTTTAGGCATGTGTATGCCCTGAATGGAAGTGTGCTTTGATGATAAAACCAGTAAAACACAAAAGTGCTGTATGAAAACAAAGAAAAACATCTGTATATTTTAATTAAACCCATAATCCCATACATAATATTTTGCATTCTTTTTTATTTTATTAATTTCAATTTTCTTCCAGGTTTTTTAATTCTTAAATTAATTATAAATAATAGGGAAGGTAATTTGCCTTTTTAGTACTCAAATATTAAATTTAGGGAAATTATTATAACTGGTTTCCATTAATCACTGTTAAAGTGGTGTTTGTCTCTCTATCTATTTATCTATCTGAGTGGACTTACCAATTTTAGAAAAAGTACCATTTTATAAGAGACTGTGGAGTAAATTGCGATGGTCTGTGTAACAGAACCAATTTATATGATCTGAAAATGAAATTAATATAGGAATTCATACACAGAAAGTTAAACCAACAGAACTTTGAAATATTTGTTTCAGCTATGATGACTAATTATTTATACAGAAGAACAGTTATATTCTGCGTATTGAAGAAGTATTTTTGTGAAAAAAAATAGGGATTAAAAAAAACCTCTTTGACAGCAGAAAAACTGTAAAAAATATTTTTTTCTTAATAAGGAAATATTTTTTAAGACAGAAAAAGTTGGAAATTAATAGAGATTAGTCATCCTTATATGGGAGATTGAAAATATTCTGATAAATCTTGAGAAACTGTTTTCTATGCTCAAATTTGGCACTGTTTTTTTTTTTGAGAAAAAAAAAACAAAACAAAAAAAAACAAACCAACACCTAACAGCAACAAAACCACCACATCTATCTAATCCATTGTTCTGACTTTTTTGTACCAAATTATTTTTTGTAAGACCTTCTAGAAATCAATGCATTGACCTCATTGGACTTTGCCTCTACCTTTGTATTTATTGAGTCATAAAAATATTCCAATGCCATGTATTTTAACCTAATTACTGTTTTCTTTATTAAAAGGTATAAGGAATGTTAAGCAATCTACCAGGAAGAAATACGAAAACACTTAATGTTACCTGTTATGGGTAGCTTTATTACAGTTTATAAGTTGCATAATATAGAAAATCCAAAAATATAATTAACACATTACCTTTGTTAGCACTTGCTTGCTCAGTAAGATCCTTTATAAGTTATCACCCCCTGAAATTACTTACTGTATTCCTCAATTTCATTAAGAGGAATTATAGCTCTAACAGAAAGAAGCAAGGAAAGAAAGGAGTGCAGCAGCAAGAGACACTACAAATAACCACTGCAGAAATAAGTGACACCATCTATATAGTCTCATGGTGAATAGAAAGGTGAGGAATTAAAAATATTTGGTACTTCTATTTCTCAGTGGAAGACAGACAGCTATAATGATGTGTGAAGTATGCTATTTCAGGTAAGAATTAGTCATACAAACATTCTCCCTCTGCTTTTTTTTTCCTTTTACATTTGTATTTAATTACTGTGGATAGTCATTAAATGTAACATGCTAACAGTTTACAATCTTCCTGATGCCTGAAACAGTGGAAAGCAATTTAATTTTTTTTTAATAAAGCAAAATTGAGGAGAAGAAGCTTTCATAATTGCTTATCAAGGTTTTTACATTGGTCTGAATTTTGCTCCCTGAAAGGTTTGTACAAGTTTTATCAAATTCAGTGGGAAAATCCATGAAGTCAGTGACAGGATGCTATGATGATCAATACTGATTTAACAACAGTATTTCAAGGATTGCAATGATTTGGGCAAGGGGCATACTGAATAAAGTGAGAAACAACTGAAAGAAATTTCTAATTCCTTTACAGTGATTAAAGAAAAGCCATTCTGGAGGAGAACATGGCCACCATACAGTGATTTGATTAGAAAGTAACTCCATTTATCAAGCTGTACTGGAAGTTTTGATTATTCTGAAAGGAATTCACAAGAATGATCTGAGGAAATAAAAATATGAAAAGGAGGAAAATATTAAGAAAATCTCACAATAAAGAGTAGTTTGAAGGGAGTTTATCAAACTAACATGATCTAGAAATCTATGGAATCTTAATTTATTAGCAGAAAACCATAAAGTATACTTATAGAATTATAATAATTTAATAAACTTCAGCAAAAGAAAGAATTAAGACCATCCTGTTCTGTCTTCCTTCCTTCCAGTGCTCTGGGACTCATCTATCATGGCCTGTGTCAGTTGCTCCCAAAAAATTGTAAAAAACTTTTGCTAGATAATAATATCATAGCCTACATAATGAGTAGACTTCCTAACCCTTTGGGTTAAGAAGTATATCTCATCTTACAGAAACTTCAGCAACAAAATCCATTTAAATTTAGTAGAAATCCTGATATGCTTTTAGAGCACATGAATAGAAGCATGGTTCTCTGTGCCTTTGTCACAGTGCCTTCTACTCATATTTTCAATGCACTTTCTATGGACCTTTTTTGTGTTTATGCTTTTTGTCATTTTTATCTGAATATTTCAGTTTTATGTAATTTATGGGCAGGGTAACCAGAAATCACTGGCATTCAAGGTGAAGCTGTACTGTTGGCTTACATAATATCTCTATGGCATCTCTAGTATTACTTTCAACTAAGGCTTTTATATATATGTAAACAAGTTTATTCTTGGTTCTTCTCTGATGTCATGCAATTTTCTTTTTTCATCTTTTCCTTCCCTGAATCCTACAGTCTAATTGGAGTTGGTAGTTAGTAAACTCCTTTACTCTACTAGGTTTGCTTGAAATCATCACAATCATATTGGCACAAACTAAAAATGAATTTGAATCATCTGCAGACTTTCTGCCGCTCTGCTCTGCTCTTGTGAGACCCCTCCTGCAGTGCTGCGTCGAGCTCTGGGGTGCCAGCACAGGAAGGACATGGACCTGCTGGAGTGAGTCCAGAGGAGGGTCATGAAGAATAGAGGAGTGGAATCTCTTCTACAAGGAAAGGTTGAAAGAATCGGGATTGTTCAGCCTGGAGAAGGAAAAAAGATATTGGAGAAAAATTTCTGTATTTCTGGGATGTTCTGGGGTACAGGACATATAGTGCAAATGCAGCACCCCAAGGGACTATGCTTGAGGCAGCAGCTTTGCCAGCTGTCTTTTGTCTCTGTTAATGAGACAAGTGTAGGACAGGACAAATGCAACTCATGTTCTGACTCAAAATGAACACAGGTCATCAGTTTCTGCCTGTTGCCACTTGTCCTATTGCTTGACAAAACTGGGAAGAGCCTGGCTCTGACAAAACTGGGAAGAGCTTGGCTCCATCCTCTTGACACCTCTCCTTCACATATTTATAGACACAGATGAGGTCTCTTTCAGTCATCTTTTCTGAGATCCTATTCTTGATGTCAAATATAGAGGCTGACTTCAGGTTTGCTAGATGGAAGAAGCCTATCAAGCAAGTGGATGTAAACTTAACAGGGCTGCTTGCCTCAACTAGCTAGTGGAACAGTGTGCTACTTTTTGTGCAAGAAAGCTAATTAAAGTGTAGTTATATTAAAACTAAAAGAAACTCTACTATAAAATGCTTGCCTGTATTTACTATATGGAGAATGAAACAGGAGGTTATATTGAAAGACTTGTTTCAGCTGATGCGATAGTGAATAGTGAATATCAGTCATCTGAAGCAGGAAAAGTGCCTGTGACATAGGAACTGTAGGGTTCTGTTCAGATCTGTTTTTCTTTGCAGTACATCAAATGATTGTGATGAAACAGACTAGCATTAATAAAGAATATCTGTAAACAGTACTGTCCTCTTCTGCTGCAGAGTTTTGAATCACCTGCAAATTGATGTATCACTTTCATTTAAAGATGTAACAGAAGACATAGCCTGCAGTCACGAACACACTCCAGAAGTGTTCTCAGAAGCACTCCGATGCAATAAATACAATGTTGAAGTCCTCCATAAAAAAAAAAAAAAAAAAAAAAGTCTTTATGTACTATACTAGCAGAGTTTGTAAAAGTTTTTAGAAAGGCATTGGATGAAATTTTATGTATATGGCATTCTCTATATGGACTTATCTTTACAAAACAAAATTGATTTAGATGGCAGTGGACTTTCTCTTACTTACAAGCAGTATTTTATTTGATAATTTTAATTGTCATAAACACTTATTCATTTCCCTGAACTAAAATTGCAATCAACTGCCAATTTTGAAAGACAAGTTGTCTTACAAGAGCTTATTTTGAAAACCCCAGACGAACTCAGCACTGAGGAGTTTTTTGCTAATTTCTTTAACTCTGTTAACTTATAAATTGATAATGTAATTGAATCATAGACTCATAGGTCATTTGGAAAAGACCTTTGAAGATCATGTGGTGATGGGCAAGGATATGTCTTAAGAGATATTTGTACAGGGATATGTGTTTAAGAGATATTTGTACAACACTAACATGATTTAACTTTTTTGTCAGCCCTGAAGTAGTCAAGACCCTAAGATGGATCTCATCGGGTCTCATGGACTTGTACATGGTCTATAGTGGCCTCAAATCTGATCTCCTGAGACGGGTTGGATTTCACTTCCCAAGACACAGCCTGGAAATTCAGGGACTTAAAGGTGTGTGAACAGCAATTGCCTTTGAAAACTGAAAAAAAAAATGCTGAGTTTCTCAGGCTTCTTAATGTCAATTGGCACTCTTCCCCCATATAATTTATTATTATTCCATTAAACATGAGATAGGGAACAGATTTCTCTCATCACCCATCCTAGAAAGGACTATTTGAATGAAAAATCCCACAACTGTCTTTTCTTTCATGCAAAATCTTTTCTGGATTGTAGTGGTAATACTAAAGAGAATGCAATTTATTTCAACACATAAAAAATAAAAGCTCAAGTAAGAAAATGTGAGCTCTTTTTGATCTAATTCTCATCACAGATGAATTCCTTGTGGATGTTTTATCCCCTTTGCAAAAAAAGCCATATAATTACCACAACTGAAAGGCTTTTACTGAGACAGGGACACAACTGAATAAGCTGACATATTGCAGGTGAGATGTGTACTACCCTGGCAGATGTTACATCACAAGCTAATCCTCTACAAGGACCTAATACTGTCCTTGAATGTGTGTAATAAAAAGTCCTATTAAGTTCTGTGAGAACTGGTTATTCAGTTTTAGGAGGATGGTTTTCCTTATGCTTTTCTGGACTTGGCAAAAATCACTTGTTTTTATGACCACTATTAATAATTTAGAAAGGAAGTTCTCATAAGGAAAATTTTTCCATCTAAGAAGTTTTAAATAAATGGAATTTAATCCTAAAGGTACCATAGCACTGGATTTGATGACAATTATTTAACATATCTTTAATGCAGATACGTTTATATATCTCTTTATATAGTGCCTGGTATTGGAATTTATGTATGCAAAATTATTTATAAAATCAAAGTGATGATACAAATACACATAGAATACATCTGTGTGCTGATAATGGAATGGATTTTAAATGTCTACTGTTTCTAGAATAAAGGGGTTTTTTTGGGTTTGTTTTTTTGTTTTTTTTTTTTTTTTTTTTGGTTGGAAAATAGTGGAACAGTAAAATTTGAAATAACAATGTCAGAACTGGGTAATGAACTATTATTTATTTAATGGTGGCAGATACTTGTGGCAAAGGCCTGTACCTAGAGCTGAGAACTATACAGACTGCATTTCATCCCTGACAGAGAATCAATACACCATTAAAGTCTGTTCCAAGATCTTCCGTGACATCTCAGAAGTACATTGATATTTTTCTGGCCTTCTAAATAAAATAAAACAGAGGCCATCAATACACACATTTCATTTTGGACTTAAATTTATGCATGAGAATTGTCTTGCTGAAATTCATGTTCATAATTACATCCTTTACCCGTAAGTGATTTATGCTCAGCACCTTGGAGGTGGCATTCCATGAGACAAACAAAATCACCCTACTACCAGATATCACTGTAGAGCAATGCCGACAAATTCAGAAATACAAGAAGTAGAGAATTTTCATGTTAACCTGACAACTGTCAGTTTGCATGGTTCAGTTCTTATATCTGCAAATAAAGAAAGTGTTATTCAGGTCCTTTGAGATCTGTGGACAGAAAAGTGGGATAGAACAGCTGATTATGCCATTAATATGATATCCAGGCCAAAATGCTATTTGTTAGGAATTATGCCTTTTTACATATTAATACCTAACATAGGTTTTCAGATATTTGGATCACCCCTATTTTGAAATACATTTTTGTGTCAATTTGTGACAAATACAGCATGGAAATTACATGTAACTAGATTAACTAATTGGGAAGAAAACATTGCAAGTTATTAATACTTTCACCCGCAGCCCTCTGGAGTTACAAGGCTAGCTCAGATCTGAGAGAGCTTTGGGGGAAAATATTACAGGGTTAAGGCAAAAGATTCCAAAAGAGGCTTTTACCCCTGATGTGGTCCAAGATGTTTATTCCATAGGAGGAAGAGGGAAAGAGGGGGAAAGAGAGAAAGAGAGCGGGCAGGAGCAGGCAAGAGAGCAGGAAAGAGGGCAAACAATGGAGGAGCAGGGCATTATCTAGACTCCCATCCAGGAAGAGATAATTGGCTCCCAGCCAACTGGGTCCAGAAAGGCAGGAAGGGTTAAACTAACATGGTTACAGCTACAGGGGTCTCTGGGTGGAGGGAACCATTCCCCAGAGTGATGCAACACCAAGTATTATTAAAGGGACTGATGATGAAAAATATACTTTTTTTTTTTTTTTTTTTTTCTGCATGGGTATTAAAAACCCCATAATTAAAAGTACTAGTAAGTATTTTTCAATTGCAAAGAGAGCCTCAGGAGAGTATTTTGGGTAGTAATTACACATGATGGTGCCAGTTGCCTGGAAATTAGCAAGAGTGACACTTATCTACAAGAACATCTGGAAAGAGATTCCAGGGAACTTCCTGAGAGCCAGGGCAGGTCACAGAGAAGATTGAGTGTCATCATGTGGCATGTGCAGAATTATAGGAATAATTTATATTGGAGGATACATTTAAGACCATTAAGTCCAACTGTAAACTTTGCCCCACCATGTTCATCATATTGGCTAATCTCCAGTCAACTGAGATGTCCCTAATTGGCCAAGACTGCTGGTAAATGACTGAAAGTGGCTTGGTGAGCTCTTCTGCAGCTCCTTCGGGACCCTTGAGTAGATCCTATCTACGCCCATACACTTGTGGGTACCAAAGTGGCAGAGCACCTGACTGAGCATTTCCTCCTGGGTTATGGGGGCTTCCTTCTCTCTCCCAGCTCAGTGGGCTGAGTAGCCTGAGGACAACTGATGTTGCTATTAGAGATTGAGTGAAGGAAGACTTCAGCCTTTTTCTTTCTATTCCTTTTTCCCTGCATTCAGTAAAAGATGGGGATTTTCCTTAGCCCCCTTTTTGTCACTTATGTATTTCTAAAAAATGGGTTTATTATTTTTTATGACAGTAGTTAGATTAAGTTCTAGTTGGACTTTGGCCAACTTGAACCTCATGTGACCTGCTGGCCATGGTTCTTTTTAAAGCAACCCTGGACACATTTGGCTTTTTGGGCTGCAAGTGCACATTGCCAGCTCATTTTGAGCTTCTTGTCAACCAACACCCCACCAAGTCTTTTTTGTCAGGGATGATCTCTACTCAGCCTTTATTTGTGTTTGGGGATTGTCCCAATGCTTGTACAGGAGAAAAGCATTTCTGAAGAAATGTGTTTCCATTAGCTTGAGTACACAGAAAAATTGAAAAAAGGCATAAAATCTCACAAAAAGAAATACCAGACTCGGGCCTAATGGATATAATTTTTTTTCTGTGTGAGGTAAATTGTTGTATAGAAGCAAACTTGAATGCAGAGAAGTTATTTCATGATACATTAATTGGTTTTGATCTGTGCAAATATGCATTTTGTTTAGCAGTATCTATCTAAACTTTAGGCATTTTTTAAATCAAGGGATACTTATTAACTGCGTCTATCACTAGTTGTAGCCTGTTACAGAGTAGTGTACATCTCATAGGTTTTTGTTCTGGTGTTTCCCATTTAAAACATTTCTGCTCCTTGGTGAGGATGGCAGCAGTTGTATTACAGTAAACAACATACTTGAGAAGAGATGTGGGGATTCTCCCTCTCTACCCCTTCAGTTCCAAAGGAGGCATTTAGGAGCAAATTGAAAGCCAGATGACTTATTTTGTAAGATTGGAGGTCTGATTTAATGTTCTCTGGATAAAGCTAGATACACAACCTGTTACTAGCTACTCAGGTTGCATACCCCATTTTGTGTTCTGTGACTACTTTCCATTGCTTCATGAGTAGTATTCTTTCCAAGTTGTCTTCTTTCTGTAGCAATACTGTGATATGGAAGAAAACAAGTGTCTTCATATAATGAAGTTTTATTTTTATACACCAGTGAAAATACAATGTCCATGTGCATGCAAGTTTACCTGTGGGAGGATCATGGGCAAGACTGAACTGCACAGCCAGTGACAAGCATAATCTACTTTCTCCCAAAATACTTCTGAAATCTCCACACTTCCTCCACATCAAGTGTTTTATGATCTCCCAAATAAAATTAATCAATTTTAAAGCAGAAAAGCACTTTTACTCCTCTTAGTTTTACCTTCTGTATTACTCTTGATACCACTCCTTTAATCCTGAAAATGAGAATGCAGATTCTCCCTGCTTTCCTTTGCTAAATGATAAGGTTCCTTTCTCAAATAGCTCAAGTACACTTATTGTTCTTATCTCTTTATATTACACTGGAGAGAAGAAAAGACAAGTGTCAGAAGGGGTTGAAGATACTCTAACACTAAGAAAGAGAAACATCAGGCCAACATCTATTTATAACTCACAGGTTATTTGTTTTACTGGGCTACTAGGTGATGTACTTTCTTACCTTCTTTTCAAATAGAAAGATACCCAAAGGAAAAAAAGTGAAGTTCAAGCAGTGGGGAATCTTTTATGGTTTGGGCTGTATTGGCATTATATGTGAAAATGTTCTTCAAGACTACGCTTCAAGGCTTTTCAAGATGTATTATGTTATGTCTTATGTAAGGTTACAGAAAAACGAAATGGTGAAAAATAAACCTAAGAATGCCATATAAAAATAAAGACTAATCATATGATTTTGAACATAGCACATGACATAGTAAAACAAAAGTGTCAAAATAACAATATGTTGTACATTACCTCATAAATATATTGAGAATTGTAAATTATTAACATTGAAGTTTCATAACACTTGAAAAATCACCCAGATTTGAGTAATTTGAGTAATACTTCAAAATAGAAGTCAAGAGTCTCAATTACTGATATCCTAGACCAGCAGAAAGAGCCTTGGGAAAATAACTTTGGAGGAAAAGAAAAAAAACCCAACCTTATACTTAGTGGAAGTGTAGAAAGGTCACAGAAGAAAGGATATTTTATGTTTTCAGTTAAACTTACTTGAAGAATAGGTGAGGTAGCCAACAGGGAACATGTACATTATGGATGGGCGACAAGGAGTGAAACAGTAATGGCTTGCAGCAGTGATTCAGTGCTAGACTAGGAGCACTCATTTTCTATCACTGAAATGTACCAGTATCTTACCAAATTCATGCAGAGCTACATTAACCATGCTGTTAATGTATGCTGTGCAAGAATGTATCCGTTGTGATACAGATGAACCTGAACATTGTGGGAAACATTAAATATTCATTGTTGCTTACATGTATGAATTGACAACTTTTCTCATGCTGAACATTTGTATCAAAGTTTTTGAGGTTTAGTTTGGTTTCTTCTTTTTTTGATTTTTTTTAATTGCTGACTTTTTTTATATTTAATTGATGTAATTTATTTTTCTATTTTACAATACTTTATTTTAATGAAAAGTTTATTGACTTTTTGCCTTGTTTTCAACTTTTAAAGCAGAAAAGTCACTAACAGTACATTTGTCCTGTGAGTTTTCAGATATGAATGTTTGATATTCCCATCCTGAAATTTTAAAATTCAGACTGTTTTTCAATAAAATAGTCATTACCTAAATATTTTTAAATAACATGATACTGGTTAATATAAATTCCTTTACATAGATATATGTGAAATACCGTAAGAAAATTGTATTTTAAAAGGATCTTTTGGGACTTTTTTAGGGGCATACTTTCCATTCAAATTTCAGAAAATTTTGTTGGAATTTTTAAGATTTCAGATCCATTTTAAGCAAATGTTTCTAGAGAAAAGTGAAAAAAAAAAAAAAAGGGTAATTAGACCTAGTGTGAAGACCCTAGCAATGGTATGAATTCAGAGTCACCTGCAAACCATCAATGACAATATCCTTAGTTAATGACACTATCTTTGCTACTTTACTTTTGGCCCATTATAGAAAAAATCTGAAAATCTTTAAGAGGTGGAGTTCTCTAATAAAATACAAAATGAGCAGATTAGTAGTGAGGAAGAAAGAGAACTGATAGTAAGGCAAATTCCATTCATTTAATAAGATTTTTAAATTGTGACACAGCCCACAATGTATGAGTGCATTGATTTTTTTTGACATTTCCTCAAGGCTGCTAAGATAGTTGCTTGTTGTCTGGAATAGATCTTATTACTTCAAAATATCTGAAATATCATCTGAAGGGTAATCCCATCTGACTGTTTTGTAGAATCTATTTTGTTATAGAACCTATTTTGTTTAGCATGAGTAAAGCCATATTCACATTCTTGGTGTATTATACAAAGTAATAGACATACTGGAATTTAAAAATAGCTGAAATAAAACAACTTGAAAATTAAAACCAGATTTCTTTGTTTTACTCTCACCTCATTAAAAAAATATTTTTTTCCCTCAAACATACAGTAAAACTAAGTTTTTAGCTTAGCATTTAGTGAAACATCCACCCAGTAAGCCTTGCTTATGTTGCAGACAGCTACCCTGAGGAGTGATTTGAATTTAAATGTGATTCCCTTATTAGTTTCTGCTAACTGCAAATATCCCAGTCTCTTAATTAAGTGGCTGAGTAATGTATGAATGCTCACTTCTTCTTGTCATGCAGAACAAAGTGATGTATTTAGATTCCATGCACAATATGAAATTTAATGACACAGGCAACAGTAATTTAGAAAACATTTTGGTTTTATTATCCTTGTTTTTGCTTAGCCAATCTCCTTGTAAGTGTTTGGCTGCAGCAATGTTACAAAAGTTTGCCCAAACACTGAATATTAGCTAGTGGATTTTTAGATTAAAAGATAATGTGTTACAAATGCATGGTTACCAAATGCATAATATGTTGTTTATATCTTTCCCCCCCATATTTAGAAATAATATGCAGAAATCCAAACAGACCTTGATGAAAGCTCCTTTCTTGGTTTGGCACAGAATCTAGAGTTAGATTCAGAGAGGTTCTGAATGGACTAAATAGTGCACTGTAAGGGGTTTTACAAAGAAGAAGGAAAGAAGAAACAAATCGAGCTTTTCTTCTAGTGCTGCTGGTTGCTGCTAGCTCCAGTGACTTTCTGCAGTTCTCCTGATGTCTTTACAGATTTTATAGCTTATATTCAGTCATCAAATCTGCTTCTACTCTGGCATTCAGTATGTATATTTTTCCCCAGTGGCATGATGCTAATTTTTCCCTATCCTGAAATTTTTTGTGTTTGCCCTGATATTTTCTCATGCTTGAAGAATCCTCTGCAGACTCATAATCTGAATGTATGTGCGTGATTTTGTAAAATCAGAGTACCACATATGTACAGTAATTTGGACAGCTGTTCGAGTTGTCAGAGTTTTGTGTTATTGTCATGTATAACTACATGAACTAATGTTCTGCTGCTTTAATTTAAGCTCTAGAACTTGGCTATCCCTTTAATTAGAGCTCTAAGCATCTCTCATGTGTTGAAATTCTAATTTAAATTGCCTGAGTACTTTTCTCAACGAATCTTTAGCTGTATTCTTGGCAAACTGGTGTTCCTAAATGATATAGGTTTTAAACTCCCTGTATCCCCAAGCAGGGTCTAATAACTAAATGTTTGCCAAAACAATTTCCTGTAAATATTGTCATTTGGATCTGTAGAGATATAATTAAATAGTTGTAATTTCTATTCTTTCTAAGGACTAATAGATAAAACTGTTATTGTATTACAGTGCTTTTTACCAGTCCTGACTAGGCTCAGGACAGTATATATTAAATGTTACATTATATTTTTATCTGCCTTTGGCAGCAGTACTTACCTGGACAGTAATCTCCAAGCTCTTCTTCATACATCTCTAAAATTCATATATTTTTTTTGACAGAATGCTAAAAATTTACAGAAAAATTGATTGAAATTATGATTTATCACATTTATCTGTAGCCATTTTATAAATTAGACATGCATTCTAAGCTAGTCATATGAGCATTTCTTAAGCTAAAGTGAGGAAATAAGATGTTCCAAAACATGATTCATCGCAGCAAATTTAACATGTATTTTAGGATGTCAGGAATTACCCTCTGGAAGTGCCTACCTGCATGGGCCACAGAGACAGCTCACTTAATGAATTCAGACTAAATACTTTTCATCTGAAACTACCTTGGAATCACTTTTTAATCATTATTTCTACCAAGAATTTGAAGATGGTAAAAAAAATTGATTAAGTGCATCTTATCTTTTCAGGTGATTTGAGGTCAAACAGAAGATATGTAACTAAGGTAGAAATTATATGTAGAACACTGTCATTGCACCCCACCCTGTCAGTTAGAAAAAAATTGTCTGCTTTGAGGACTTTGTACTATGATATAGCTCTTAATTCCTGTCCTCATAAATTGCCCTTGTCCTTTGCGCGGCGTCTCGTGGTGTTTTACCGGTTCCCAGGCAGATCCAGCACCTAGAGTGGTACCGCTCTCTCCGGGATCCAGGATCGCTGCGTGTTTCTGGACTTGGCTCCATGCCGCTGTCCGGGTGGGGTTGGCCGCAGATTCTTGCCACCGTGAGCAAGAGACACCAGTAAAGAGTGAAGAAACATCTGGATTCCCCACGCATGGAAGGTTGAAAGTCCTTTATTGCTGCGGGGAGCTGCGTAGAGGTGCCGCAACGCGCTCCCAGCTGGCACGTGAGGAAAATGGCAGCGGGCACTCCGAGGCGTGGGATTATATCGGGGAGAGAGCGAGGAGAGCAGGGGCCCTCCCGCCCAATGGGGGCAGGTGCCGTGGCGATGACGTGGACCACGGTGCCCAACGAGGACATGACCGGGGCGGACCCCGGGCTCTGGGGCGGAGGGGGGTTGGGAGATCGGAGTGAGGGGCACCAAACCCTCCAGGCAGGATGGGGAGTGGTCACAGGAGTGACAGCAGAAGCTCCAACAGCCAGGGGCCCGGAGTGAACAGCCGCAGGGAGGGGGGAACAGACACAGGGGGTGCGTGGGGGTACACAGAACATGGCTAGCTAACAGATCAGAACCCCTAACCTAAACCCCAAACCGCGATGCAACACTTTGACCTTTGGCCACTGACAAGATCCTTAGAAGAACATAGAAGAACCATTTTCTTTCACTGTATTTTCTAAAAATAGATTAAAAATGCCTAAATAGACCAGTCAAATAAAGAGTGGACGAACAGATGTTTCATTTTGTATGGTTTACAATCACTTACAAAATGTGATTGAAAACCGTTAACTAAATACTGTTAGCTATTCCATGAAATTGGTTTAGCTAGATTTATAAAATTAGTTTAATTGCATCTGTAAAATAGATCAATCAGAAGTGAATTGTTAGATGGTTTGGATTTTTTTTTAAATTTAGATATTTTTATAATATTTGCCTGCTCTATATCTTGACATAATTTTGGACAATGTTATAAATCATGATTTATTTACTTCTTTCTATGAAAACACTGATTAAATATTCAACCCACATATACTCTTTGTGTTTTTTTCCACCACAAATTGCTCATCATTATTTAAAAAAAAATACCAAAAACCAAACAGAAATATGAAGACTACATTGCTGTAAAATTCCAACTAGTGAGAATTTGTTACATAATTCATCCCAGATCTATTTACATAAAGAATATTAGTTGTTGTGTATCTCATCTGTCATTATAAAAAACACCTATATTATGGAGCTTGTGCAATAACTTCCTACACATACTTATTCCCTCAGCCTACTGCTTAATAATACAACCAAGGAAAAGTGTTCCAACTCTCCTGCCCGTCCTCACAGCAAGGAATTAAGGCAAGCGACACAAATTACTTTTCAAGCTAAGACAAAATTAAATCTGCAAAAAGTAAGGGCTTATTTGGATCAGAAAGCATGAATTACTGTTTGATTGCACAGTTTGTACAGAACTTGATTTCTTCAAACATTTATATCCTTTCTGCAGTCAAAGTGTTCTACCTCTGGTGAACTTCTGTAATTGACCATGAAATTCCCAGCACAGTCAACTCAGCAGAAGAATTACAAGGAGCAGGGCCTTAGAGGATGGCTGACAGAACTCCTTATAGACTTTTTTTTTTAAATTGGGTCTTCTTTTTCTTTAGATTTTTTTGACTATATCTAACTTGACTTGTGATACCTTAATGTATTAGCGTCACAGCTAGGGTAGAAACATGATATTGAAAAGAACCTGGTTTCACCCAGAAGCAGCACAAAATTCCAGCATCATTTCTGTAGATTTTTCCATCTACTTCTGACAATCTGAAACCCTGAAGTACTGTCTAGCTTAAACACTCCCTCACTATATACAGGAAATTTTGTTACTCTTTTCTCTACAATGTCTAATCTTGGCAGTTTTTCACTTACTGCTCGGTCAGTCAAAGTATATTCTAATGTAGTACAATGAACAGTTGCAGAGTTAACTGACCCCAAATGAGCTATTCCAATTATTAAACCAGTAAAGGTATGTTAGAAATGTGCCCCTGAGGAATTAATTTGTTCTGTTGTGAAGCGCTGCCATGAGATAAAGGAGTGTGCTAATAAGACTATCCTTTATTTGGTAGCTAATTTAGCAGTGAATATTAACTGAAATATCTGTGTATTGGAGCTCACTGTGTCTCTAAGTAAATCTCTTTAGACTGACTGCCTGAGAAGTACTGATCAGAGAAAAAAATCGCTTAATATCAGTTATTTATCTATATAGTGAACTGTTATGTACAGCAGGTGCTTTGACAGTTTGAATTTCATAAAATTAGCTTGACTTGTTATGCCTTTGAATTCAGGAGTTGATTCAGAAAGTCAGCAGTATTACAGGCCATAAATTAATTTCTTATCCATCCTGTGTACTATTGGCAATTTCAAATGCTTTCTTACATTTCTCTTTCAAAGCTAATGGTTTTTCTGGTTAACTAGAAGATATAAGTACCATAGTCATTCTTTTTCCATGATTCATTTATGTGAGAATTTTTTTTTACGTAAAGAATGACATCACTAATCATACAGAAATGTCATAGAAGCAGATAGAGAGAAATAACATGTCCCATGCTCCATTATTTTATTCGTTAACTAGTCCCTGTGATCTAAACTATGCCAAAATCAATTGCTTTTATACTTGACTGCCACTAGTCAAGTTGCATACATCAAATATAACTTTAAATCATCAGGCTGTGACTAGCATAAACATATTTCTTTATGCAGACATGTAGAAGACTCAAAAAGTCTAGTGTGTGGAGGAATAATAAGCACAAATAATGATAAAAAGTCTTCCATTAGTGAAGGGAGACAATTCTAGTGTGGTGGCAATAAAATATGATAGATGGTTAATGGTTCTATAATGTGACATTTACTTTGAGAACATATAGCTATTTTTCTTAGGTGTGTGCAGAAACTTCAGGACTATTTATACATTTTTTTTCCAATATAATAAATATAGTTTACTGTACATTTTAAAAATTAACGCATGCTTTAGAAATGTATAACTACAGAGTTTCTATGAAAACCATTCATGTAGTGCCAGATAGAAGCTCATCTAGGCTGAAATAAGTAGCTATGACTCCAAGATATATATCCTAATAGTAAACAAGATTTGACTGTCCATCTAAGCAAATCTGTAGTTAGGAATATCTGTACTAGCATTGCAAACATGTCCTACAGTCCCAACTGAAAATACAATGTAAACATAGCTTGTGTTGGTACAGACAAATATGTTTAATAAACCCATCAGAAAATAGAATTTTTTCCGTAACTCAATTCCAGCACAATTTTTATTTTTAAACATTGGAGTATTTAATTTCAAATGTGTCCAGTAGTTTTGTTTTAGAAGAAAATAAGATTAAATGTACATGAAAATTTCTCAAGACCTCTTCCAGTCCCTTCTAACTTGACTTTGTGAAATGCATCAAAAAAGTTCAACTTCTATTAATTTCTTTGGATTTTTCCCCATGAAATGGAAAGTCCAGAGGGCTTACTTCAGTAAGACATCCTGAATCTGATGTTTGACATTCTTATATGAGAGTGAACATTAATTTCATAAGTCCTTACTGAGCTATAGTGGATGCTCTTAACAACCCACTTATAGAATGTATAGACAAATATATATCCATTAATGTTTTAAGAAAGCATATGATATATCTGCTTATATGCTTGAAAACTGATGTTAAAAATGTGGTTTGGATAATAGTCGTAGTTAAAAGAAAATAACAAAATAAAGTGCTGAGTTCTGATTTTCAAAGCATATATTTTTCTTAAAGTGCCCTTTGTGCAGCAGAGATTTCATGCACAGAAGTTTTCTTCCTTCAGGTAAAAAAAAAACAAAGGAAAACCCCAATCACACTGCTAATCCTGAGCTTGCAATTATCTTGTGAGAAAAGTGATCAGAGTTACAATATTATCTTGTACCCCACTTTCAGTCTTGGGAGCTCCTAATTGTGATATTAGAACAGAACAAGTAATTATTAGTAAGAATGAAAAATTTTGCTTTTTCTCCTTTTCTCATGAGTTATTTCCTAGAGATGAGACATCTATATGCAGCGTATTTATGATTCATATTTTTACATATTTTCTGTGTTATGCGTTCATGTGCAAATACGTTATAATTAGTAGATTAACCCCAGGTCAATCCAATCTGAAAACATAGGTTGTTATTTTCAATATGTTAGACTTAGAAAACAAGGAGGTTTTTTGCCTGTTTGATTTTTTCGCCTAAACTTAGGAGGAACTGAAAACATTGCAGAGAAGAATTGGGGATAACACTGAGAAACTATTCTAAAGAAAGAGTTTAAAAATATGGTATATATATTTACACACACAGTTAAGCTAGTCTTCTCCACCAGCATGATCCAGGACAGGTGTAAAGTCAGTTAAAATTATGTAGTGCAGCATTATTTGCTGCAAAAATTGATAACATAAAGTAATTGGTTACCTCATTTCATCACTTATGTGCTTTACTTCCTGCTGGTTCTTTTTGCTTCAATGTAAGAATTATTCCCAGTCAATAATGCCATTGCAAATGGAAATCCAGTGATATGGGTACAAAAAAAAAATCTGATTTTTTAATATTTTAGAAGAATATGCAAATATCAAATCCATTCTGCTAGTAAACAAAAGATAAGCTAAAGCCACTATGAAATTAGTTCAGCTTCTGCAGTTATGTGCTTAAAGCCATAGATATGTCACCCTATATTGCCTTGAATAAAATGACTCTTTGGGGAGTCAAAATAAACATGCAGTTTTTCTATGTCTCTTGAAAATGTTACATGCTCTTTTTACAGTCCAGATATAATCACTGTATATATACTTCAATAATTAAAGAGCTGTTGTATGTACACACACCTGCACACATATACCTACCCCCCCAGCCTCCACCCCCATTCTATGAAAAGGATTTTTATTTAATAAAACCCATGTAAATATGGAAAAATATGTGTCAAATACTTTTTTTCTGAACAAGCACATGGAATTTGTAAGGTATGTTAAGAGTCTGGGTTCAAAATCAACTACCCATTATGTTTAAAACTAGATTTTATATAATTTTTTAGTTGACTTTGGAGACAAATACATTTTTTACCTTCTTCAAGAGCTATCACAGCTATCACAGGAAACCAATATGTGGTTACTCACAGGAAATTACTTTCCTTTCTTGATTTTGGAGTGGAGAAAACAATATATTTCCAAACAATTCAGACTTCAACCTCAGCTGAGATCAAGAATTTAATAAAGAGTTTTTTTTGTGTCTTAAAACATTTGATTCATACCTAAGATAAACCTAAGAACATAGTAACACAGACTTTAAAATTATCCACATTGTCACAGAGGTATTCTTCACGTTGCTCAAGGGTCTATTCCACTAATTTATTTGGGTTACTCATGAACACCTACCATTACTGAAACTGAAGGAGGAGTAGTGTCCTATTCTTTCTAGGTGTCTGAAATCATTATTGTTAAACTAATTTCAGGTAGGAATCTTCAATCTGGACTTGAAATGTAGTAGTGAAATTAAAGTACAAGTTCTGGTAGAGATGGCACCAGTATCAGGGTTAAGTGTTTCCCTCCCAGCAATAAGACATTACTTCCTGGCCTTTAGCTCCGCTGTGGCAAGCTGAATATCTGCTGAACTACCAAACACTGTCAGAGAAGATAAAATAGTTAAGAGCAGTAAGGATACATTCAAAATAATTTTTGAAAGAGTTAGTTAGCTACTATTCTTCAGACAATGTTTTATGTGGTCTTAATCACACTAACACAAGGAAAAATCTCACATAACAGTCTTTCATGTACTGTTTTACATATATGGTAACGTTTGTTGAAGTATAAAAACAGCAGAACCCCTGAGAGAGGGAAAAGGAGTTCAGCAGTAATATTTGTGCTAAAGCAGTAGCCATCCAGCCTTTATGAAGCAGCATCTGGTACAGAAGAGAATGAAAATATTCTGGACCCATAAACCAAAGGTGAATTCAATCTGTTTCTTTTTATGGAGCAAGATGCATATATTTCAGAGTTGAACATATGTTTCTACAGAGTTGGTTCTATTAAACAAAAAAAAAAAAAACATTATGCAAGTTAATTTTTAGATTTCACCACAGCAACTGTTTTTAGAAAGTAGATAACACAGGAACTAGCTTTGTATGTTTCTGTAATGATGACCTAGTGGGCAATTCAAGATGTTGATTATATTGGTCCCTTAGGTGACCCTAAATGTTGTAAATATTAATTTTTGTAATGAAATATGTTTTGAAAATACAGGATGTGTCTCACATTCTCAGCTACTGTTAAGTCAGCTATTGTCTTTTACCTTAAGGTGAACCATTTTTAAAATGTATGTCAAAGTCTGCTACAAAGTCAAATGTTGATGAGTTATGTTTTAAATACCATATGGAATATGTTTTATATACCACTTCTTCTTTTAGCTGAGTGGCTATGGTCCAATATTCCTCCAGACTAAATTTATCTGGTTAACTTAAAAATGCCAGTTTGCATTAAGCGGAGCTTTTTATAGATTTTATGATTGATAAATCAACTTCTTTTATAACTATTCAGTTTATACAACTAGTCATGACAGTCTGATACACATGGAGCTTCCTTTTTATAAAGAATTATTAGAAAATACGGAATGTATGAGTGATCTATAATTATTTATAAAACTAAATTTCTGAAAAAAAAAAACAACAAGAAACTTCAATGAATAAAATAGTGTTAATAAATCCTTCACAATGGAGGCTAGCCTTCATGTAAAATACCAAAAATATTATTATATTCAGAAGGTTAATAGCAAATCATGTTAATTTTGAGCACCATAGAAGATGCTGGTCATTGAAAACATGCAGAAACAATTTGAGATAGAAGTAAGTACATGTAAAATTAAAATGACAAAATAGGTTATTTCAAAGAGCTTAGTTATTGATATTTATATAATAGACTATATAACTATAGTTATAGTTTAGTAAGTGTCTTTGTGTACACAGGTATATTTTTGTGCATGTACATACTCAGACAAATTTACACTAATCTTTAACTTTCCATTTTACATAAAATCTGTATATCGTCTCAGAATGAACACAGTTGATAACAGAGAAGACAAGCTTCTCATGAATCTTCAAATTACAGAGTCTTAGAAAAAAATATAAATTCAAAGTTTTTAGGAAAGTTGCTTGCTGCTCTTCATTTCTTGATATCTAAGCTTCTATCTTAGGTTACTGATGTAAGTAAGTGAAATTATCTGGGAAGTCCACTTAAACTGTACACTGAAGTGGAGTTGAAAAAAATACATCTTTGAATTCAGTCTTCTACTTAGAATGCCTCTAAGACACATATAATGTTGCAGCTGTCAACACAACCTGGGACAAAAATTGTACACAAATTGGTAGAATGTAGAGTGATATCAAAAAGCTACAGCCTAGAAAAATACTGGTATGTTATGCAAAGGAAATAAGTAGCAGGCAAACAATTCTGTATCCCCTGTATCCCCTCCAAGAGGAAAAAAAAAGGAAAAAAACCCCAAACACAATGAAATATACCAAATATAAACAACTTAAATTAAAAATAGGTGACCCAGAACACCTAACACATATAAGTATATATAGAGACTGTAAGTGTATATATAGAGAGACCAACCATTACTGGATGAAAATTGCCCCAAATGGAAAAATATAGCACCTCACTTTATGTGAGGAAGTATTTTTTCAAAAAATGCTGAGTTGGGAAAGAATTTATATCTTTGCTCTAGTCCTGACTTGCATGTACCACCTAGATTGTTAGGGGAATGCAATTAATATCATCTTTCTACAGGTATTTATTAAGTATCAAGGAGTAATGGAGTCAGAAGATCCACTGATAAAAAAAAATGAAATTTAGCAACAAAAACCTGCCAGGGTATAATAAGGTATATTTATGAATT